>NW_026960903.1:0-30622 GCF_021018805.1 Prinia subflava | reverse complement strand
GGCCTGATGAGGGTGGTGGACACGAACGGTGGCCCTTTTCCATGGGAAACTAAACTCACGTGGCCATGTTCCTGGTGTCAGATTGTGGGAGACATTTGGCACTCCAAAAGCAGCTCGAGTTCCAAAATGTGGCATCTTGCAGGTGGGAGAAATCTTGAATGCCACGGCATTTTTGCAGGCCGAAGCTGAGGTGGCCGGATGAGGGTGGTGGACACGAACGGTGGCCCTTTTCCATGGGAAACTAAACTCACCTGGCCATGTTCCTGGTGTCAGATTGTGGGAGACATTTGGCACTCCAAAAGCAGCTCGAGTTCCAAAATGTGGCATCTTGCATCTGGGAGAAATCTTGAATGCCACGGCATTTTTGCAGGCCGAAGCTGAGGTGGCCGGATGAGGGTGGTGGACACGAACGGTGGCCCTTTTCCATGGGAAACTTAAATCACCTGGCCATGTTCCTGATGTCAGATTGTGGGAGACGTTTCGCACTCCAAAAGCAGCCCAAGTTCCAAAATGTGGCATCTTGCATGTAGGAGAAATCTTGCATGCCATGGCATGTTTTCAGGCCGAAGCCGATGGGGTGGGATTGGGCAGGATGAGGGTGGTGGACACGAACGGTGGCCCTTTTCCATGGGAAACTAAACTCACCTGGCCATGTTCCTGGTTTCAGATTGTGGGAGACATTTTGCACTCCAAAAGCAGCCCGAGTTCCAAAATGTGGCATCTTGCATCTGGGAGAAATCTTGAATGCCACGGCATTTTTGCAGGCCGAAGCCGAGGTGGCCGGATGAGGGTGGTGGACACGAACGGTGGCCCTTTTCCATGGGAAACTAAACTCACCTGGCCATGTTCCTGGTGTCAGATTGTGGGAGACATTTGGCACTCCAAAAGCAGCCCGAGTTCCAAAATGTGGCATCTTGCATCTGGGAGAAATCTTGAATGCCACGGCATGTTTGTAAGCGGAAGCCGAGGTGGCCGGATGAGGGAGGTGGACACGAACGGTGGCCCTTTTCCATGGGAAACTAAACTCACGTGGCCATGTTCCTGGTTTCAGATTGTGGGAGACATTTGGCACTCCAAAAGCAGCCTGAGTTCCAAAATGTGGCATCTTGCATGTGGGAGAAATCTTGAATGCCACGGCATTTTACAGGCCGAAGCCGAGGTGGCCATATGAGGGTGGTGGACACAAACTGTGGCCCTTTTCCATGGGAAACTAAACTCACCTGGCCATGTTCCTGGTGTCAGATTGTGGGAGACATTTGGCACTCCAAAAGCAGCCCGAGTTCCAAAATGTGGCATCTTGCATCTGGGAGAAATCTTGAATGCCACGGCATTTTTGCAGGCCGAACCCGAGGTGGCCGGATGAGGGTGGTGGACACGAACGGTGGCCCTTTTCCATGGGAAACTAAACTCACCTGGCCATGTTCCTGATGTCAGATTGTGGGAGACGTTTGGCACTCCAAAAGCAGCCCAAGTTCCAAAATGTGGCATCTTGCATGTAGGAGAAATCTTGCATGCCATGGCATGTTTGCAGGCCGAAGCCGATGGGGTGGGATTGGGCAGGATGAGGGTGGTGGACACGAACGGTGGCCCTTTTCCATGGGAAACTAAACTCACCTGGCCATGTTCCTGGTGTCAGATTGTGGGAGACATTTGGCACTCCAAAAGCAGCCCGAGTTCCAAAATGTGGCATCTTGCATGTGGGAGAAATCTTGAATGCCACGGAAGTTTTGCAGGCCGAAGCCGAGGTGGCCGGATGAGGGTGGTGGACACGAACTGTGGCCGTTTTCCATGGGAAACTAAACTCACCTGGCCATGTTCCTGGTGTCAGATTGTGGGAGATGTTTGGCACTCCAAAAGCAGCCCAAGTTCCAAAATGTGGCATCTTGCATGTGGGAGAAATCTTGAATGCCATGGCATTTTTGCAGGCCGAAGCCGATGTGGCCGGATGAGGGAGGTGGACAAGAACGGTGGCCCTTTTCCATGGGAAACTAAACTCACGTGGCCATGTTCCTGGTGTCAGATTGTGGGAGACATTTGGCACTCCAAAAACAGCCCGAGTTCCAAAATGTGGCATCTTGCATGTGGGAGAAATCTTGAATGCCATGGCATTTTTGCAGGCCGAAGCCGAGGTGGCCGGATGAGGGTGGTGGACACGAACGGCGGCCCTTTTCCATGGGAAACTAAACTCACCTGGCCATGTTCCTGGTGTCAGATTGTAGGAGACGTTTGGCACTCCAAAAGCAGCCCGAGTTCCAAAATGTGGCATCTTGCATGTGGGAGAAATCTTGAATGCCATGGCATTTTTGCAGGCCGAAGCCGAGGTGGCCGGATGAGGGTGGTGGACACGAACGGTGGCCCTTTTTCATGGGAAACTAAACTCACCTGGCCATGTTCCTGGTGTCAGATTGTAGGAGACGTTTGGCACTCCAAAAGCAGCCCGAGTTCCAAAATGTGGCATCTTGCATGTGGGAGAAATCTTGAATGCCACGGCATTTTTGCAGGCCGAACCCGAGGTGGCCGGATGAAGGTGGTGGACACGAACGGTGGCCCTTTTCCATGGGAAACTAAACTCACGTGGCCATGTTCCTGGTTTCAGATTGTGGGAGACATTTGGCAATACAAAAGCAGCCCGAGTTCCAAAATGTGGCATCTTGCATGTGGGAGAAATCTTGAATGCCACGGCATTTTTGCAGGCCGAAGCCGATGTGGCCGGATGAGGGTGGTGGACACGAACGGTGGCCCTTTTCCATGGGAAACTAAACTCACGTGGCCATGTTCCTGGTTTCAGATTGTGGGAGACATTTGGCACTCCAAAAGCAGCCCGAGTTCCAAAATGTGGCATCTTGCATCTGGGAGAAATCTTGAATGCCACAGCATTTATACAGGCAGAAGCCGATAGGGCAGGATTGGGCAGGATGAGGGTGGTGGATACGAACGGTGGCCCTTTTCCATGGGAAACTAAACTCACCTGGCCATGTGTCTGAAGTCAAATTGTGGGAGACATTTGGCACTCCAAAAGCAGCCCGAGTTCCAAAATGTGGCATCTTGCATCTGGGAGAAATCTTGAATGCCACGGCATTTTTGCAGGCCGAAGCCGAAATGGCCTGATGAGGGTGGTAGACACGAACGGTGGCCCTTTTCCATGGGAAACTAAACTCACCTGGCCATGTTCCTGGTGTCAGATTGTGGGAGACATTTGGCACTCCAAAAGCAGCTCGAGTTCCAAAATGTGGCATCTTGCATCTGGGAGAAATCTTGAATGCCACGGCATTTTTGCAGGCCGAAGCTGAGGTGGCCGGATGAGGGTGGTGGACACGAACGGTGGCCCTTTTCCATGGGAAACTAAACTCACCTGGCCATGTTCCTGATGTCAGATTGTGGGAGACATTTGGCACTCCAAAAGCAGCCCAAGTTCCAAAATGTGTCATCTTGCATGTAGGAGAAATCTTGCATGCCATGGTATGTTTGCAGGCAGAAGCCGATAGGGCAGGATTGGGCAGGATGAGGGTGGTGGATACGAACGGTGGCCCTTTTCCATGGGAAACTAAACTCACCTGGCCATGTTCCTGGTGTCAGACTGTGGGAGACATTTGGCACTCCAAAAGCAGCCCGAGTTCCAAAATGTGGCATCTTGCATCTGGGAGAAATCTTGAATGCCACTGAATTTTTACAGGCAGAAGTCGATAGGGCAGGATTGGGCAGGATGAGGGTGGTGGACACGAACTGTGGCCCTTTTCCATGGGAAACTAAACTCACCTGGCCATGTTCCTGATGTCAAATTGTGGGAGACATTTGGCACTCCAAAAGCAGCCCGAGTTCCAAAATGTGGCATCTTGTATCTGGGAGAAATATTTAATGCCTCGGCATTTTTGGAACCCGAAGCCAAGTTGGGCGGATAAGGGTGGTGGACACGAACGGTGGCACGTTTCCATGGGAAACTAAACTCACCTGGCCATGTTCCTGGTGTCAGATTGTGGGAGACATTTGGCACTCCAATAGCAGCCCGAGTTCCAAAACGTGGCATCTTGCATGTGGGAGAAATCTTGAATGCCACGGCATTTTGGCAGGCCGAAGCCGAGGTGGCCGGATGAGGCAGGTGGACACGAACGGTGGCCCTTTTCAATGGGAAACTAAACTCACCTGGCCATGTGTCTGAAGTCAAATTGTGGGAGACATTTGGCACTCCAAAAGCAGCCCGAGTTCCAAAATGTGGCATCTTGCATCTGGGAGAAATCTTGAATGCCACGGCATTTTTGCAGGCCGAAGCCGAAATGGCCTGATGAGGGTGGTAGACACGAACGGTGGCCCTTTTCCATGGGAAACTAAACTCACCTGGCCATGTTCCTGGTGTCAGATTGTGGGAGACATTTGGCACTCCAAAAGCAGCTCGAGTTCCAAAATGTGGCATCTTGCATCTGGGAGAAATCTTGAATGCCACGGCATTTTTGCAGGCCGAAGCCGAGGTGGCCGGATGAGGGTGGTGGACACGAACGGTGGCCCTTTTGCATGGGAAACTAAACTCACCTGGCCATGTTCCTGATGTCAGATTGTGGGAGACGTTTGGCACTCCAAAAGCAGCCCAAGTTCCAAAATGTGTCATCTTGCATGTAGGAGAAATCTTGCATGCCATGGTATGTTTGCAGGCAGAAGCCAATGGGGTGGGATTGGGCAAGATGAGGGTGGTGGACACGGACTGTGGCCCTTTTCCATGGGAAACTAAACTCACCTGGCCATGTTCCTGGTGTCAGATTGTGGGAGACATTTGGCACTCCAAAAGCAGCCTGAGTTCCAAAATGTTGCATCTTGCATCTGGGAGAAATCTTGAATGCCACGGCATTTTTGCAGGCCGAAGCCGATGTGGCCGGATGAGGGAGGTGGACACGAACGGTGGCCCTTTTCCATGGGAAACTAAACTCACCTGGCCATGTTCCTGGTGTCAGATTGTGGGAGACATTTGGCACTCCAAAAGCAGCCCGAGTTCCAAAATGTGGCATCTTGCATGTGGGAGAAATCTTGAATGCCACGGCATTTTTGCAGGCCGAAGCCGAGGTGGCCTGATGAGGGTGGTGGACACGAACGGTGGCCCTTTTCCATGGGAAACTAAACTCACCTGGCCATGTTCCTGGTGTCAGATTGTGGGAGACATTTGGCACTCCAAAAGCAGCTCGAGTTCCAAAATGTGGCATCTTGCATCTGGGAGAAATCTTGAATGCCACGGCATTTTTGCAGGCCGAAGCTGAGGTGGCCGGATGAGGGTGGTGGACACGAACGGTGGCCCTTTTCCATGGGAAACTTAACTCATCTGGCCATGTTCCTGATGTCAGATTGTGGGAGACGTTTCGCACTCCAAAAGCAGCCCAAGTTCCAAAATGTGGCATCTTGCATGTAGGAGAAATCTTGCATGCCATGGCATGTTTTCAGGCCGAAGCCGATGGGGTGGGATTGGGCAGGATGAGGGTGGTGGACACGAACGGTGGCCCTTTTCCATGGGAAACTAAACTCACGTGGCCATGTTCCTGGTGTCAGATTGTGGGAGACATTTGGCACTCCAAAAGCAGCCCGAGTTCCAAAATGTGGCATCTTGCATCTGGGAGAAATCTTGAATGCCACAGCATTTTTACAGGCAGAAGCCGATAGGGCAGGATTGGGCAGGATGAGGGTGGTGGACACGAACGGTGGCCCTTTTCTATGGGAAACTAAACTCACCTGGCCATGTTCCTGGTGTCAGATTGTGGGAGACATTTGGCACTCCAAAAGCAGCCCGAGTTCCAAAATGTGGCATCTTGCATGTGGGAGAAATCTTGAATGCCACGGCATGTTTGTAAGCGGAAGCCGAGGTGGACGGATGAGGGTGGTGGACACGGACTGTGGCCCTTTTCCATGGGAAACTAAACTCACCTGGCCATGTTCCTGATGTCAGATTGTGGGAGACATTTGGCACTCCAAAAGCAGCCCGAGTTCCAAAATGTGGCATCTTGCATCTGGGAGAAATCTTGAATGCCACGGCATTTTTGGAAGCCGAAACCGAGGTGGCCGGATGAGGGTGGTGGACACGAACGGTGGCCCTTTTCCATGGGAAACTAAACTCACGTGGCCATGTTCCTGGTGTCAGATTGTGGGAGACATTTGGCACTCCAAAAGCAGCCCGAGTTCCAAAATGTGGCATCTTGCATGTGGGAGAAATCTTGAATGCCACGGCATTTTTGCAGGCTGAAGCCGAGGTGGCCAGATGAGGGTGGTGGACACGAACGGTGGCCCTTTTCCATGGGAAACTAAACTCACCTGGCCATGTTCCTGATGTCAGATTGTGGGAGACATTTGGCACTCCAAAAGCAGCCCGAGTTCCAAAATGTGGCATCTTGCATCTGGGAGAAATCTTGAATGCCACGGCATTTTTGCAGGCAGAAGCCGATAGGGCAGGATTGGGCAGGGAGAGGGTGGTGGACACGAACAGTGGCCCTTTTCCATGGGAAACTAAACTCACCAGGCCATGTTCCTGATGTCAGATTGTGGGAGACATTTGGCACTCCAAAAGCAGCCCGAGTTCCAAAATGTGGCATCTTGCATGTGGGAGAAATCTTGAATGCCACGGCATTTTTGCAGGTCGAAGCCGTTGGGGCAGGATTGGGCAGGATGAGGGTGGTGGACACGAACGGTGGCCCTTTTCCATGGGAAACTAAACTCACGTGGCCATGTTCCTGGTGTCAGATTGTGGGAGACATTTGGCACTCCAAAAGCAGCCCGAGTTCCAAAATGTGGCATCTTGCATGTGGGAGAAATCTTGAATGCCACGGCATTTTTACAGGCCGAAGCCGATAGGGCAGGATTTGGAAGGATGAAGGTGGTGGACACGAACGGTGGCCCTTTTCCATGGGAAACTAAACTCACGTGGCCATGTTCCTGGTGTCAGATTGTGGGAGACATTTGGCACTCCAAAAGCAGCCCGAGTTCCAAAATGTGGCATCTTGCATGTGGGAGAAATCTTGAATGCCACGGCATTTTTACAGGCCGAAGCCGATAGGGCAGGATTGGGAAGGATGAAGGTGGTGGACACGAACTGTGTCCCTTTTCCATGGGAAACTAAACTCACGTGGCCATGTTCCTGATGTCAGATTGTGGGAGACATTTGGCACTCCAAAAGCAGCCCGAGTTCCAAAATGTGGCATCTTGCATCTGGGAGAAATCTTGAATGCCACGGCATTTTTGCAGGCCGAAGCCGAGGTGGCCGGATGAGGGTGGTGGACACGAACGGTGGCCCTTTTCCATGGGAAACTAAACTCACCTGGCCATGTTCCTGATGTCAGATTGTGGGAGACATTTGGCACTCCAAAAGCAGACCGAGTTCCAAAATGTGGCATCTTGCATGTGGGAGAAATCTTGAATGCCACGGCATTTTTGCAGGCAGAAGCCGATAGGGCAGGATTGGGCAGGATGAGGGTGGTGGACACGAACAGTGGCCCTTTTCCATGGGAAACTAAACTCACCAGGCCATGTTCCTGATGTCAGATTGTGGGAGACATTTGGCACTCCAAAAGCAGCCCGAGTTCCAAAATGTGGCATCTTGCATGTGGGAGAAATCTTGAATGCCACGGCATTTTTGCAGGTCGAAGCCGTTGGTGCAGGATTGGGCAGGATGAGGGTGGTGGACACGAACGGTGGCCCTTTTCCATGGGAAACTAAACTCACGTGGCCATGTTCCTGGTGTCAGATTGTGGGAGACATTTGGCACTCCAAAAGCAGCCCGAGTTCCAAAATGTGGCATCTTGCATGTGGGAGAAATCTTGAATGCCACGGCATTTTTACAGGCCGAAGCCGATAGGGCAGGATTTGGAAGGATGAAGGTGGTGGACACGAACGGTGGCCCTTTTCCATGGGAAACTAAACTCACGTGGCCATGTTCCTGGTGTCAGATTGTGGGAGACATTTGGCACTCCAAAAGCAGCCCGAGTTCCAAAATGTGGCATCTTGCATGTGGGAGAAATCTTGAATGCCACGGCATTTTTACAGGCCGAAGCCGATAGGGCAGGATTGGGAAGGATGAAGGTGGTGGACACGAACTGTGTCCCTTTTCCATGGGAAACTAAACTCACGTGGCCATGTTCCTGATGTCAGATTGTGGGAGACATTTGGCACTCCAAAAGCAGCCCGAGTTCCAAAATGTGGCATCTTGCATCTGGGAGAAATCTTGAATGCCACGGCATTTTTGCAGGCCGAAGCCGAGGTGGCTGGATGAGGGTGGTGGACACGAACGGTGGCCCTTTTCCATGGGAAACTAAACTCACGTGGCCATGTTCCTGGTTTCAGATTGTGGGAGACATTTGGCACTCCAAAAGCAGCCCGAGTTCCAAAATGTGGCATCTTGCATGTGGGAGAAATCTTGAATGCCACGGCAGTTTTGCAGGCCGAAGCCGAGGTGGCCGGATGAGGGTGGTGGACACGAACGGTGGCCCTTTTCCATGGGAAACTAAACTCACCTGGCCATGTTCCTGATGTCAGATTGTGGGAGACATTTGGCACTCCAAAAGCAGCCCAAGTTCCAAAATGTGGCATCTTGCATGTGGGAGAAATCTTGAATGCCATGGCATTTTTGCAGGCCGAATCCGATAAGGCAGGATTGGGCAGGATGAGGGTGGTGGACACAAACTGTGGCCCTTTTCCATGGGAAACTAAACTCACCTGGCCATGTTCCTGGTGTCAGATTGTGGGAGACATTTGGCACTCCAAAAGCAGACCGAGTTCCAAAATGTGGCATCTTGCATGTGGGAGAAATCTTGAATGCCACAGCATTTTTACAGGCAGAAACCGATTGAACAGGATTTTGCAGGAGGAGGGTGGTGGACACGAACTGTGGCCCTTTTCCATAGGAAACTAAACTCACCTGGCCATGTTCCTGGTGTCAGATTGTGGGAGACATTTGGCACTCCAAAAGCAGCCCGAGTTCCAAAATGTGGCATCTTGCATCTGGGAGAAATCTTGAATGCCACGGCATGTTTGTAAGCGGAAGCCGAGGTGGCCCCATGAGGGAGGTGGACACGAACGGTGGCCCTTTTCCATGGGAAACTAAACTCACGTGGCCATGTTCCTGGTTTCAGATTGTGGGAGACATTTGGCACTCTAAAAGCAGCATGAGTTCCAAAATGTGGCATCTTGCATGTGGGAGAAATCTTGAATGCCACGGCATTTTTGCAGGCCGAAGCCGAGGTGGCCATATGAGGGTGGTGGACACGAACGGTGGCCCTTTTCCATGGGAAACTAAACTCACCTGGCCATGTTCCTGGTGTCAGATTGTGGGAGACATTTGGCACTCCAAAAGCAGCCTGAGTTCCAAAATGTGGCATCTTGCATCTGGGAGAAATCTTGAATGCCACGGCATGTTTGTAAGCGGAAGCCGAGGTGGCCGGATGAGGGTGGTGGACACGGACTGTGGCCCTTTTCCATGGGAAACTAAACTCACGTGGCCATGTTTCTGGTGTCAGATTGTGGGAGACATTTGGCACTCCAAAAGCAGCCCGAGTTCCAAAATGTGGCATCTTGCATCTGGGAGAAATCTTGAATGCCACGGCATTTTTGGAAGCCGAAACCGAGGTGGCCGGATGAGGGTGGTGGACACGAACGGTGGCCCTTTTCCATGGGAAACTAAACTCACCTGGCCATGTTCCTGATGTCAGATTGTGGGAGACATTTGGCACTCCAAAAGCAGCCCGAGTTCCAAAATGTGGCATCTTGCATGTGGGAGAAATCTTGAATGCCACGGCATTTTTGCAGGCAGAAGCCGATAGGGCAGGATTGGGCAGGATGAGGGTGGTGGACACGAACAGTGGCCCTTTTCCATGGGAAACTAAACTCACCAGGCCATGTTCCTGATGTCAGATTGTGGGAGACATTTGGCACTCCAAAAGCAGCCCGAGTTCCAAAATGTGGCATCTTGCATGTGGGAGAAATCTTGAATGCCACGGCATTTTTGCAGGTCGAAGCCGTTGGGGCAGGATTGGGCAGGATGAGGGTGGTGGACACGAACGGTGGCCCTTTTCCATGGGAAACTAAACTCACGTGGCCATGTTCCTGGTGTCAGATTGTGGGAGACATTTGGCACTCCAAAAGCAGCCCGAGTTCCAAAATGTGGCATCTTGCATGTGGGAGAAATCTTGAATGCCACGGCATTTTTACAGGCCGAAGCCGATAGGGCAGGATTTGGAAGGATGAAGGTGGTGGACACGAACGGTGGCCCTTTTCCATGGGAAACTAAACTCACGTGGCCATGTTCCTGGTGTCAGATTGTGGGAGACATTTGGCACTCCAAAAGCAGCCCGAGTTCCAAAATGTGGCCACTTGCATGTGGGAGAAATCTTGAATGCCACGGCATTTTTACAGGCCGAAGCCGATAGGGCAGGATTGGGAAGGATGAAGGTGGTGGACACGAACTGTGTCCCTTTTCCATGGGAAACTAAACTCACGTGGCCATGTTCCTGATGTCAGATTGTGGGAGACATTTGGCACTCCAAAAGCAGCCCGAGTTCCAAAATGTGGCATCTTGCATCTGGGAGAAATCTTGAATGCCACGGCATTTTTGCAGGCCGAAGCCGAGGTGGCCGGATGAGGGTGGTGGACACGAACGGTGGCCCTTTTCCATGGGAAACTAAACTCACCTGGCCATGTTCCTGATGTCAGATTGTGGGAGACATTTGGCACTCCAAAAGCAGCCCGAGTTCCAAAATGTGGCATCTTGCATGTGGGAGAAATCTTGAATGCCACGGCATTTTTGCAGGCCGAAGCCGATAGGGCAGGATTGGGCAGGATGAGGGTGGTGGACACGAACAGTGGCCCTTTTCCATGGGAAACTAAACTCACCAGGCCATGTTCCTGATGTCAGATTGTGGGAGACATTTGGCACTCCAAAAGCAGCCCGAGTTCCAAAATGTGGCATCTTGCATGTGGGAGAAATCTTGAATGCCACGGCATTTTTGCAGGTCGAAGCCGTTGGTGCAGGATTGGGCAGGATGAGGGTGGTGGACACGAACGGTGGCCCTTTTCCATGGGAAACTAAACTCACGTGGCCATGTTCCTGGTGTCAGATTGTGGGAGACATTTGGCACTCCAAAAGCAGCCCGAGTTCCAAAATGTGGCATCTTGCATGTGGGAGAAATCTTGAATGCCACGGCATTTTTACAGGCCGAAGCCGATAGGGCAGGATTTGGAAGGATGAAGGTGGTGGACACGAACGGTGGCCCTTTTCCATGGGAAACTAAACTCACGTGGCCATGTTCCTGGTGTCAGATTGTGGGAGACATTTGGCACTCCAAAAGCAGCCCGAGTTCCAAAATGTGGCATCTTGCATGTGGGAGAAATCTTGAATGCCACGGCATTTTTACAGGCCGAAGCCGATAGGGCAGGATTGGGAAGGATGAAGGTGGTGGACACGAACTGTGTCCCTTTTCCATGGGAAACTAAACTCACGTGGCCATGTTCCTGATGTCAGATTGTGGGAGACATTTGGCACTCCAAAAGCAGCCCGAGTTCCAAAATGTGGCATCTTGCATCTGGGAGAAATCTTGAATGCCACGGCATTTTTGCAGGCCGAAGCCGAGGTGGCCGGATGAGGGTGGTGGACACGAACTGTGGCCCTTTTCCATGGGAAACTAAACTCACGTGGCCATGTTCCTGGTTTCAGATTGTGGGAGACATTTGGCACTCCAAAAGCAGCCCGAGTTCCAAAATGTGGCATCTTGCATGTGGGAGAAATCTTGAATGCCACGGCAGTTTTGCAGGCCGAAGCCGAGGTGGCCGGATGAGGGTGGTGGACACGAACGGTGGCCCTTTTCCATGGGAAACTAAACTCACCTGGCCATGTTCCTGATGTCAGATTGTGGGAGACATTTGGCACTCCAAAAGCAGCCCAAGTTCCAAAATGTGGCATCTTGCATGTGGGAGAAATCTTGAATGCCATGGCATTTTTGCAGGCCGAATCCGATAAGGCAGGATTGGGCAGGATGAGGGTGGTGGACACAAACTGTGGCCCTTTTCCATGGGAAACTAAACTCACCTGGCCATGTTCCTGGTGTCAGATTGTGGGAGACATTTGGCACTCCAAAAGCAGACCGAGTTCCAAAATGTGGCATCTTGCATGTGGGAGAAATCTTGAATGCCACAGCATTTTTACAGGCAGAAACCGATTGAACAGGATTTTGCAGGAGGAGGGTGGTGGACACGAACTGTGGCCCTTTTCCATAGGAAACTAAACTCACCTGGCCATGTTCCTGGTGTCAGATTGTGGGAGACATTTGGCACTCCAAAAGCAGCCCGAGTTCCAAAATGTGGCATCTTGCATCTGGGAGAAATCTTGAATGCCACGGCATGTTTGTAAGCGGAAGCCGAGGTGGCCCCATGAGGGAGGTGGACACGAACGGTGGCCCTTTTCCATGGGAAACTAAACTCACGTGGCCATGTTCCTGGTTTCAGATTGTGGGAGACATTTGGCACTCTAAAAGCAGCCTGAGTTCCAAAATGTGGCATCTTGCATGTGGGAGAAATCTTGAATGCCACGGCATTTTTGCAGGCCGAAGCCAAGGTGGCCATATGAGGGTGGTGGACACGAACGGTGGCCCTTTTCCATGGGAAACTAAACTCACCTGGCCATGTTCCTGGTGTCAGATTGTGGGAGACATTTGGCACTCCAAAAGCAGCCCGAGTTCCAAAATGTTGCATCTTGCATCTGGGAGAAATCTTGAATGCCACGGCATTTTTGCAGGCCGAAGCCGATGTGGCCGGATGAGGGAGGTGGACACGAACGGTGGCCCTTTTCCATGGGAAACTAAACTCACCTGGCCATGTTCCTGGTGTCAGATTGTGGGAGACATTTGGCACTCCAAAAGCAGCCCGAGTTCCAAAATGTGGCATCTTGCATCTGGGAGAAATCTTGAATGCCACGGCATTTTTGCAGGCCGAAGCCGAGGTGGCCTGATGAGGGTGGTGGACACGAACGGTGGCCCTTTTCCATGGGAAACTAAACTCACCTGGCCATGTTCCTGGTGTCAGATTGTGGGAGACATTTGGCACTCCAAAAGCAGCCCGAGTTCCAAAATGTGGCATCTTGCAGGTGGGAGAAATCTTGAATGCCACGGCATTTTTGCAGGCCGAAGCTGAGGTGGCCGGATGAGGGTGGTGGACACGAACGGTGGCCCTTTTCCATGGGAAACTAAACTCACCTGGCCATGTTCCTGATGTCAGATTGTGGGAGACATTTGGCACTCCAAAAGCAGCTCGAGTTCCAAAATGTGGCATCTTGCATCTGGGAGAAATCTTGAATGCCACGGCATTTTTGCAGGCCGAAGCTGAGGTGGCCGGAAGAGGGTGGTGGACACGAACGGTGGCCCTTTTCCATGGGAAACTAAACTCACCTGGCCATGTTCCTGATGTCAGATTGTGGGAGACGTTTGGCACTCCAAAAGCAGCCCAAGTTCCAAAATGTGGCATCTTGCATGTAGGAGAAATCTTGCATGCCATGGCATGTTTGCAGGCAGAAGCCGATGGGGTGGGATTGGGCAGGATGAGGGTGGTGGACACGAACGGTGGCCCTTTTCCATGGGAAACTAAACTCACCTGGCCATGTTCCTGGTTTCAGATTGTGGGAGACATTTGGCACTCCAAAAGCAGCCCGAGTTCCAAAATGTGGCATCTTGCATCTGGGAGAAATCTTGAATGCCACGGCAGTTTTGCAGGCCGAAGCCGAGGTGGCCGGATGAGGGTGGTGGACACGAACTGTGGCCCTTTTCCATGGGAAACTAAACTCACCTGGCCATGTTCCTGATGTCAGATTGTGGGAGACATTTGGCACTCCAAAAGCAGCCCGAGTTCCAAAATGTGGCATCTTGCATGTGGGAGAAATCTTGAATGCCATGGCATTTTTGCAGGCCAAAGCAGTCCGAAACCGAGGGGGCCGGATGAGGCAGGTGGACACGAACGGTGGCCCTTTTCCATGGGAAACTAAACTCACCTGGCCATGTTCCTGAAGTCAAATTGTGGGAGACATTTGGCACTCCAAAAGCAGCCCGAGTTCCAAAATGTGGCATCTTGCATGTGGGAGAAATCTTGAATGCCACGGCATTTTTGCAGGCCGAAGCTGAGGTGGCCGGATGAGGGTGGTGGACACGAACGGTGGCCCTTTTCCATGGGAAACTAAACTCACCTGGCCATGTTCCTGATGTCAGATTGTGGGAGACGTTTGGCACTCCAAAAGCAGCCCAAGTTCCAAAATGTGGCATCTTGCATGTAGGAGAAATCTTGCATGCCATGGCATGTTTGCAGGCCGAAGCCGATGGGGTGGGATTGGGCAGGATGAGGGTGGTGGACACGAACGGTGGCCCTTTTCCATGGGAAACTAAACTCACCTGGCCATGTTCCTGGTGTCAGATTGTGGGAGACATTTGGCACTCCAAAAGCAGCCCGAGTTCCAAAATGTGGCATCTTGCATGTGGGAGAAATCTTGAATGCCACGGAAGTTTTGCAGGCCGAAGCCGAGGTGGCCGGATGAGGGTGGTGGACACGAACTGTGGCCGTTTTCCATGGGAAACTAAACTCACCTGGCCATGTTCCTGGTGTCAGATTGTGGGAGATGTTTGGCACTCCAAAAGCAGCCCAAGTTCCAAAATGTGGCATCTTGCATGTGGGAGAAATCTTGAATGCCATGGCATTTTTGCAGGCCGAAGCTGAGGTGGCCGGAAGAGGGTGGTGGACACGAACGGTGGCCCTTTTCCATGGGAAACTAAACTCACCTGGCCATGTTCCTGATGTCAGATTGTGGGAGACGTTTGGCACTCCAAAAGCAGCCCAAGTTCCAAAATGTGGCATCTTGCATGTAGGAGAAATCTTGCATGCCATGGCATGTTTGCAGGCAGAAGCCGATGGGGTGGGATTGGGCAGGATGAGGGTGGTGGACACGAACGGTGGCCCTTTTCCATGGGAAACTAAACTCACCTGGCCATGTTCCTGGTTTCAGATTGTGGGAGACATTTGGCACTCCAAAAGCAGCCCGAGTTCCAAAATGTGGCATCTTGCATCTGGGAGAAATCTTGAATGCCACGGCAGTTTTGCAGGCCGAAGCCGAGGTGGCCGGATGAGGGTGGTGGACACGAACTGTGGCCCTTTTCCATGGGAAACTAAACTCACCTGGCCATGTTCCTGGTGTCAGATTGTGGGAGACATTTGGCACTCCAAAAGCAGCCCGAGTTCCAAAATGTGGCATCTTGCATGTGGGAGAAATCTTGAATGCCATGGCATTTTTGCAGGCCAAAGCCGATGGGGCAGGATTGGGCAGGATGAGGGTGGTGGACACAAACTGTGGCCCTTTTCCATGGGAAACTAAACTCACCTGGCCATGTTCCTGGTGTCAGATTGTGGGAGACATTTGGCACTCCAAAAGCAGACCGAGTTCCAAAATGTGGCATCATGCATGTGGGAGAAATCTTGAATGCCACAGCATTTTTACAGGCAGAAACCGATAGAACAGGATTTTGCAGGAGGAGGGTGGTGGACACGAACTGTGGCCCTTTTCCATGGGAAACTAAACTCACCTGGCCATGTTCCTGGTGTCAGATTGTGGGAGACATTTGGCACTCCAAAAGCAGCCCGAGTTCCAAAATGTGGCATCTTGCATCTGGGAGAAATCTTGAATGCCACGGCATTTTTGCAGGCCGAAGCCGAGGTGGCCATATGAGGGTGGTGGACACAAACTGTGGCCCTTTTCCATGGGAAACTAAACTCACGTGGCCATGTTCCTGGTGTCAGATTGTGGGAGACATTTGGCACTCCAAAAGCAGCCCGAGTTCCAAAATGTTGCATCTTGCATGTGGGAGAAATCTTGAATGCCACGGCATTTTTGCAGGCCGAACCCGAGGTGGCCGGATGAGGGAGGTGGACACGAACGGTGGCCCTTTTCCATGGGAAACTAAACTCACCTGGCCATGTTCCTGGTGTCAGATTGTGGGAGACATTTGGCACTCCAAAAGCAGCCCGAGTTCCAAAATGTGGCATCTTGCATCTGGGAGAAATCTTGAATGCCACGGCATTTTTGCAGTCCGAAACCGAGGGGGCCGGATGAGGCAGGTGGACACGAACGGTGGCCCTTTTCCATGGGAAACTAAACTCACCTGGCCATGTTCCTGAAGTCAAATTGTGGGAGACATTTGGCACTCCAAAAGCAGCCCGAGTTCCAAAATGTGGCATCTTGCATGTGGGAGAAATCTTGAATGCCACGGCATTTTTGCAGGCCGAAGCTGAGGTGGCCGGATGAGGGTGGTGGACACGAACGGTGGCCCTTTTCCATGGGAAACTAAACTCACCTGGCCATGTTCCTGATGTCAGATTGTGGGAGACGTTTGGCACTCCAAAAGCAGCCCAAGTTCCAAAATGTGGCATCTTGCATGTAGGAGAAATCTTGCATGCCATGGCATGTTTGCAGGCCGAAGCCGATGGGGTGGGATTGGGCAGGATGAGGGTGGTGGACACGAACGGTGGCCCTTTTCCATGGGAAACTAAACTCACCTGGCCATGTTCCTGGTGTCAGATTGTGGGAGACATTTGGCACTCCAAAAGCAGCCCGAGTTCCAAAATGTGGCATCTTGCATGTGGGAGAAATCTTGAATGCCACGGAAGTTTTGCAGGCCGAAGCCGAGGTGGCCGGATGAGGGTGGTGGACACGAACTGTGGCCGTTTTCCATGGGAAACTAAACTCACCTGGCCATGTTCCTGGTGTCAGATTGTGGGAGATGTTTGGCACTCCAAAAGCAGCCCAAGTTCCAAAATGTGGCATCTTGCATGTGGGAGAAATCTTGAATGCCATGGCATTTTTGCAGGCCGAAGCCGATGTGGCCGGATGAGGGAGGTGGACACGAACGGTGGCCCTTTTCCATGGGAAACTAAACTCACGTGGCCATGTTCCTGGTGTCAGATTGTGGGAGACATTTGGCACTCCAAAAACAGCCCGAGTTCCAAAATGTGGCATCTTGCATGTGGGAGAAATCTTGAATGCCATGGCATTTTTGCAGGCCGAAGCCGAGGTGGCCGGATGAGGGTGGTGGACACGAACGGTGGCCCTTTTCCATGGGAAACTAAACTCACCTGGCCATGTTCCTGGTGTCAGATTGTAGGAGACGTTTGGCACTCCAAAAGCAGCCCGAGTTCCAAAATGTGGCATCTTGCATCTGGGAGAAATCTTGAATGCCACGGCATTTTTGCAGGCCGAAGCCGAGGTGGCCGGATGAAGGTGGTGGACACGAACGGTGGCCCTTTTCCATGGGAAACTAAACTCACCTGGCCATGTTCCTGGTGTCAGATTGTTGGAGACATTTGGCACTCCAAAAGCAGCCCGAGTTCCAAAATGTGGCATCTTGCATGTGGGAGAAATCTTGAATGCCACGGCATTTTTGCAGGCCGAAGCCGATGTGGCCGGATGAGGGTGGTGGACACGAACGGTGGCCCTTTTCCATGGGAAACTAAACTCACGTGGCCATGTTCCTGGTTTCAGATTGTGGGAGACATTTGGCACTCCAAAAGCAGCCCGAGTTCCAAAATGTGGCATCTTGCATCTGGGAGAAATCTTGAATGCCACGGCATTTTTACAGGCAGAAGCCGAGGTGGCCGGATGAGGGTGGTGGACACGAACGGTGGCCCTTTTCCATGGGAAACTAAACTCACCTGGCCATGTTCCTCATGTCAGATTGTGGGAGACGTTTGGCACTCCAAAAGCAGCCCGAGTTCCAAAATGTGGCATCTTGCATGTGGGAGAAATCTTGAATGCCATGGCATTTTTGCAGGCCGAAGCTGATGGGGCAGGATTGGGCAGGATGAGGGTGGTGGACACGAACGGTGGCCCTTTTCCATGGGAAACTAAGCTCACCTGGCCATGTTCCTGGTGTCAGATTGTAGGAGACATTTGGCACTCCAAAAGCAGCCCGAGTTCCAAAATGTGGCATCTTGCATGTGGGAGAAATCTTGAATGCCACAGCATTTTTACAGGCAGAAACCGATAGAACAGGATTTTGCAGGAGGAGGGTGGTGGACACGAACTGTGGCCCTTTTCCATGGGAAACTAAACTCACCTGGCCATGTTCCTGGTGTCAGATTGTGGGAGACATTTGGCACTCCTAAAGCAGCCCGAGTTCCAAAATGTGGCATCTTGCATGTGGGAGAAATCTTGAATGCCACGGCATGTTTGTAAACGGAAGCCGAGGTGGCTTGATAAGGGAGGTGGACACGAACGGTGGCCCTTTTCCATGGGAAACTAAACTCACCTGGCCATGTTCCTGGTGTCAGATTGTGGGAGACATTTGGCACTCCAAAAGCAGCCCGAGTTCCAAAATGTGGCATCTTGCATCTGGGAGAAATCTTGAATGCCACAGCATTTATACAGGCAGAAGCCGATAGGGCAGGATTGGGAAGGATGAGGGTGGTGGATACGAACGGTGGCCCTTTTCCATGGGAAACTAAACTCACCTGGCCATGTTCCTGATGTCAGACTGTGGGAGACATTTGGCACTCCAAAAGCAGCCCGAGTTCCAAAATGTGGCATCTTGCATCTGGGAGAAATCTTGAATGCCACGGCATTTTTACAGGCAGAAGTCGATAGGGCAGGATTGGGCAGGATGAAGGTGGTGGACACGAACTGTGGCCCTTTTCCATGGGAAACTAAACTCACCTGGCCATGTTCCTGGTGTCAGATTGTGGGAGACATTTGGCACTCCAAAAGCAGCCCGAGTTCCAAAATGTGGCATCTTGCATGTGGGAGAAATCTTGAATGCCACAGCATTTTTGCAGGCTGAAGCCGAGGTGGCCGGAAGAGGGTGGTGGACATGAACGGTGGCCCTTTTCCATGGGAAACTAAACTCACCTGGCCATGTTCCTGATGTCAAATTGTGGGAGACATTTGGCACTCCAAAAGCAGCCCGAGTTCCAAAATGTGGCATCTTGTATCTGGGAGAAATATTTAATGCCTCGGCATTTTTGGAACCCGAAGCCAAGTTGGGCGGATAAGGGTGGTGGACACGAACGGTGGCAGGTTTCCATGGGAAACTAAACTCACCTGGCCATGTTCCTCATGTCAGATTGTGGGAGACATTTGGCACTCCAATAGCAGCCCGAGTTCCAAAACGTGGCATCTTGCATGTGGGAGAAATCTTGAATGCCACGGCATTTTGGCAGGCCGAAGCCGAGGTGGCCGGATGAGGCAGGTGGACACGAACGGTGGCCCTTTTCCATGGGAAACTAAACTCACCTGGCCATGTTCCTGAAGTCAAATTGTGGGAGACATTTGGCACTCCAAAAGCAGCCCGAGTTCCAAAATGTGGCATCTTGCATCTGGGAGAAATCTTGAATGCCACGGCATTTTTACAGGCCGAAGCCGAAATGGCCTGATGAGGGTGGTGGACACGAACGGTGGCCCTTTTCCATGGGAAACTAAACTCACCTGGCCATGTTCCTGATGTCAGATTGTGGGAGACATTTGGCACTCCAAAAGCAGCCCAAGTTCCAAAATGTGGCATCTTGCATGTAGGAGAAATCTTGCATGCCATGGTATGTTTGCAGGCAGAAGCCGATGGGGTGGGATTGGGCAAGATGAGGGTGGTGGACACGGACTGTGGCCCTTTTCCATGGGAAACTAAACTCACCTGGCCATGTTCCTGGTGTCAGATTGTGGGAGACATTTGGCACTCCAAAAGCAGCCCGAGTTCCAAAATGTTGCATCTTGCATCTGGGAGAAATCTTGAATGCCACGGCATTTTTGCAGGCCGAAGCCGATGTGGCCGGATGAGGGTGGTGGACACGAACGGTGGCCCTTTTCCATGGGAAACTAAACTCACCCTGCCATGTTCCTGGTGTCAGATTGTGGGAGACATTTGGCACTCCAAAAGCAGCCCGAGTTCCAAAATGTGGCCTCTTGCATCTGGGAGAAATCTTGAATGCCACGGCATTTTTGCAGGCCGAAGCCAAGGTGGCCTGATGAGGGTGGTGGACACGAACGGTGGCCCTTTTCCATGGGAAACTAAACTCACGTGGCCATGTTCCTGGTGTCAGATTGTGGGAGACATTTGGCACTCCAAAAGCAGCTCGAGTTCCAAAATGTGGCATCTTGCAGGTGGGAGAAATCTTGAATGCCACGGCATTTTTGCAGGCCGAAGCTGAGGTGGCCGGATGAGGGTGGTGGACACGAACGGTGGCCCTTTTCCATGGGAAACTAAACTCACCTGGCCATGTTCCTGGTGTCAGATTGTGGGAGACATTTGGCACTCCAAAAGCAGCTCGAGTTCCAAAATGTGGCATCTTGCATCTGGGAGAAATCTTGAATGCCACGGCATTTTTGCAGGCCGAAGCTGAGGTGGCCGGATGAGGGTGGTGGACACGAACGGTGGCCCTTTTCCATGGGAAACTTAAATCACCTGGCCATGTTCCTGATGTCAGATTGTGGGAGACGTTTCGCACTCCAAAAGCAGCCCAAGTTCCAAAATGTGGCATCTTGCATGTAGGAGAAATCTTGCATGCCATGGCATGTTTTCAGGCCGAAGCCGATGGGGTGGGATTGGGCAGGATGAGGGTGGTGGACACGAACGGTGGCCCTTTTCCATGGGAAACTAAACTCACCTGGCCATGTTCCTGGTTTCAGATTGTGGGAGACATTTTGCACTCCAAAAGCAGCCCGAGTTCCAAAATGTGGCATCTTGCATCTGGGAGAAATCTTGAATGCCACGGCATTTTTGCAGGCCGAAGCCGAGGTGGCCGGATGAGGGTGGTGGACACGAACGGTGGCCCTTTTCCATGGGAAACTAAACTCACCTGGCCATGTTCCTGGTGTCAGATTGTGGGAGACATTTGGCACTCCAAAAGCAGCCCGAGTTCCAAAATGTGGCATCTTGCATCTGGGAGAAATCTTGAATGCCACGGCATGTTTGTAAGCGGAAGCCGAGGTGGCCGGATGAGGGAGGTGGACACGAACGGTGGCCCTTTTCCATGGGAAACTAAACTCACGTGGCCATGTTCCTGGTTTCAGATTGTGGGAGACATTTGGCACTCCAAAAGCAGCCTGAGTTCCAAAATGTGGCAT
Organism: Prinia subflava; assembly: GCF_021018805.1. Lineage (NCBI taxonomy): Eukaryota > Metazoa > Chordata > Aves > Passeriformes > Cisticolidae > Prinia > Prinia subflava. The sequence goes on along the minus strand of NW_026960903.1, from coordinate 9,534 downwards.
CTTGCATGTGGGAGAAATCTTGAATGCCACGGCATTTTACAGGCCGAAGCCGAGGTGGCCATATGAGGGTGGTGGACACAAACTGTGGCCCTTTTCCATGGGAAACTAAACTCACCTGGCCATGTTCCTGGTGTCAGATTGTGGGAGACATTTGGCACTCCAAAAGCAGCCCGAGTTCCAAAATGTGGCATCTTGCATCTGGGAGAAATCTTGAATGCCACGGCATTTTTGCAGGCCGAACCCGAGGTGGCCGGATGAGGGTGGTGGACACGAACGGTGGCCCTTTTCCATGGGAAACTAAACTCACCTGGCCATGTTCCTGATGTCAGATTGTGGGAGACGTTTGGCACTCCAAAAGCAGCCCAAGTTCCAAAATGTGGCATCTTGCATGTAGGAGAAATCTTGCATGCCATGGCATGTTTGCAGGCCGAAGCCGATGGGGTGGGATTGGGCAGGATGAGGGTGGTGGACACGAACGGTGGCCCTTTTCCATGGGAAACTAAACTCACCTGGCCATGTTCCTGGTGTCAGATTGTGGGAGACATTTGGCACTCCAAAAGCAGCCCGAGTTCCAAAATGTGGCATCTTGCATGTGGGAGAAATCTTGAATGCCACGGAAGTTTTGCAGGCCGAAGCCGAGGTGGCCGGATGAGGGTGGTGGACACGAACTGTGGCCGTTTTCCATGGGAAACTAAACTCACCTGGCCATGTTCCTGGTGTCAGATTGTGGGAGATGTTTGGCACTCCAAAAGCAGCCCAAGTTCCAAAATGTGGCATCTTGCATGTGGGAGAAATCTTGAATGCCATGGCATTTTTGCAGGCCGAAGCCGATGTGGCCGGATGAGGGAGGTGGACAAGAACGGTGGCCCTTTTCCATGGGAAACTAAACTCACGTGGCCATGTTCCTGGTGTCAGATTGTGGGAGACATTTGGCACTCCAAAAACAGCCCGAGTTCCAAAATGTGGCATCTTGCATGTGGGAGAAATCTTGAATGCCATGGCATTTTTGCAGGCCGAAGCCGAGGTGGCCGGATGAGGGTGGTGGACACGAACGGCGGCCCTTTTCCATGGGAAACTAAACTCACCTGGCCATGTTCCTGGTGTCAGATTGTAGGAGACGTTTGGCACTCCAAAAGCAGCCCGAGTTCCAAAATGTGGCATCTTGCATGTGGGAGAAATCTTGAATGCCATGGCATTTTTGCAGGCCGAAGCCGAGGTGGCCGGATGAGGGTGGTGGACACGAACGGTGGCCCTTTTTCATGGGAAACTAAACTCACCTGGCCATGTTCCTGGTGTCAGATTGTAGGAGACGTTTGGCACTCCAAAAGCAGCCCGAGTTCCAAAATGTGGCATCTTGCATGTGGGAGAAATCTTGAATGCCACGGCATTTTTGCAGGCCGAACCCGAGGTGGCCGGATGAAGGTGGTGGACACGAACGGTGGCCCTTTTCCATGGGAAACTAAACTCACGTGGCCATGTTCCTGGTTTCAGATTGTGGGAGACATTTGGCAATACAAAAGCAGCCCGAGTTCCAAAATGTGGCATCTTGCATGTGGGAGAAATCTTGAATGCCACGGCATTTTTGCAGGCCGAAGCCGATGTGGCCGGATGAGGGTGGTGGACACGAACGGTGGCCCTTTTCCATGGGAAACTAAACTCACGTGGCCATGTTCCTGGTTTCAGATTGTGGGAGACATTTGGCACTCCAAAAGCAGCCCGAGTTCCAAAATGTGGCATCTTGCATCTGGGAGAAATCTTGAATGCCACAGCATTTATACAGGCAGAAGCCGATAGGGCAGGATTGGGCAGGATGAGGGTGGTGGATACGAACGGTGGCCCTTTTCCATGGGAAACTAAACTCACCTGGCCATGTGTCTGAAGTCAAATTGTGGGAGACATTTGGCACTCCAAAAGCAGCCCGAGTTCCAAAATGTGGCATCTTGCATCTGGGAGAAATCTTGAATGCCACGGCATTTTTGCAGGCCGAAGCCGAAATGGCCTGATGAGGGTGGTAGACACGAACGGTGGCCCTTTTCCATGGGAAACTAAACTCACCTGGCCATGTTCCTGGTGTCAGATTGTGGGAGACATTTGGCACTCCAAAAGCAGCTCGAGTTCCAAAATGTGGCATCTTGCATCTGGGAGAAATCTTGAATGCCACGGCATTTTTGCAGGCCGAAGCTGAGGTGGCCGGATGAGGGTGGTGGACACGAACGGTGGCCCTTTTCCATGGGAAACTAAACTCACCTGGCCATGTTCCTGATGTCAGATTGTGGGAGACATTTGGCACTCCAAAAGCAGCCCAAGTTCCAAAATGTGTCATCTTGCATGTAGGAGAAATCTTGCATGCCATGGTATGTTTGCAGGCAGAAGCCGATAGGGCAGGATTGGGCAGGATGAGGGTGGTGGATACGAACGGTGGCCCTTTTCCATGGGAAACTAAACTCACCTGGCCATGTTCCTGGTGTCAGACTGTGGGAGACATTTGGCACTCCAAAAGCAGCCCGAGTTCCAAAATGTGGCATCTTGCATCTGGGAGAAATCTTGAATGCCACTGAATTTTTACAGGCAGAAGTCGATAGGGCAGGATTGGGCAGGATGAGGGTGGTGGACACGAACTGTGGCCCTTTTCCATGGGAAACTAAACTCACCTGGCCATGTTCCTGATGTCAAATTGTGGGAGACATTTGGCACTCCAAAAGCAGCCCGAGTTCCAAAATGTGGCATCTTGTATCTGGGAGAAATATTTAATGCCTCGGCATTTTTGGAACCCGAAGCCAAGTTGGGCGGATAAGGGTGGTGGACACGAACGGTGGCACGTTTCCATGGGAAACTAAACTCACCTGGCCATGTTCCTGGTGTCAGATTGTGGGAGACATTTGGCACTCCAATAGCAGCCCGAGTTCCAAAACGTGGCATCTTGCATGTGGGAGAAATCTTGAATGCCACGGCATTTTGGCAGGCCGAAGCCGAGGTGGCCGGATGAGGCAGGTGGACACGAACGGTGGCCCTTTTCAATGGGAAACTAAACTCACCTGGCCATGTGTCTGAAGTCAAATTGTGGGAGACATTTGGCACTCCAAAAGCAGCCCGAGTTCCAAAATGTGGCATCTTGCATCTGGGAGAAATCTTGAATGCCACGGCATTTTTGCAGGCCGAAGCCGAAATGGCCTGATGAGGGTGGTAGACACGAACGGTGGCCCTTTTCCATGGGAAACTAAACTCACCTGGCCATGTTCCTGGTGTCAGATTGTGGGAGACATTTGGCACTCCAAAAGCAGCTCGAGTTCCAAAATGTGGCATCTTGCATCTGGGAGAAATCTTGAATGCCACGGCATTTTTGCAGGCCGAAGCCGAGGTGGCCGGATGAGGGTGGTGGACACGAACGGTGGCCCTTTTGCATGGGAAACTAAACTCACCTGGCCATGTTCCTGATGTCAGATTGTGGGAGACGTTTGGCACTCCAAAAGCAGCCCAAGTTCCAAAATGTGTCATCTTGCATGTAGGAGAAATCTTGCATGCCATGGTATGTTTGCAGGCAGAAGCCAATGGGGTGGGATTGGGCAAGATGAGGGTGGTGGACACGGACTGTGGCCCTTTTCCATGGGAAACTAAACTCACCTGGCCATGTTCCTGGTGTCAGATTGTGGGAGACATTTGGCACTCCAAAAGCAGCCTGAGTTCCAAAATGTTGCATCTTGCATCTGGGAGAAATCTTGAATGCCACGGCATTTTTGCAGGCCGAAGCCGATGTGGCCGGATGAGGGAGGTGGACACGAACGGTGGCCCTTTTCCATGGGAAACTAAACTCACCTGGCCATGTTCCTGGTGTCAGATTGTGGGAGACATTTGGCACTCCAAAAGCAGCCCGAGTTCCAAAATGTGGCATCTTGCATGTGGGAGAAATCTTGAATGCCACGGCATTTTTGCAGGCCGAAGCCGAGGTGGCCTGATGAGGGTGGTGGACACGAACGGTGGCCCTTTTCCATGGGAAACTAAACTCACCTGGCCATGTTCCTGGTGTCAGATTGTGGGAGACATTTGGCACTCCAAAAGCAGCTCGAGTTCCAAAATGTGGCATCTTGCATCTGGGAGAAATCTTGAATGCCACGGCATTTTTGCAGGCCGAAGCTGAGGTGGCCGGATGAGGGTGGTGGACACGAACGGTGGCCCTTTTCCATGGGAAACTTAACTCATCTGGCCATGTTCCTGATGTCAGATTGTGGGAGACGTTTCGCACTCCAAAAGCAGCCCAAGTTCCAAAATGTGGCATCTTGCATGTAGGAGAAATCTTGCATGCCATGGCATGTTTTCAGGCCGAAGCCGATGGGGTGGGATTGGGCAGGATGAGGGTGGTGGACACGAACGGTGGCCCTTTTCCATGGGAAACTAAACTCACGTGGCCATGTTCCTGGTGTCAGATTGTGGGAGACATTTGGCACTCCAAAAGCAGCCCGAGTTCCAAAATGTGGCATCTTGCATCTGGGAGAAATCTTGAATGCCACAGCATTTTTACAGGCAGAAGCCGATAGGGCAGGATTGGGCAGGATGAGGGTGGTGGACACGAACGGTGGCCCTTTTCTATGGGAAACTAAACTCACCTGGCCATGTTCCTGGTGTCAGATTGTGGGAGACATTTGGCACTCCAAAAGCAGCCCGAGTTCCAAAATGTGGCATCTTGCATGTGGGAGAAATCTTGAATGCCACGGCATGTTTGTAAGCGGAAGCCGAGGTGGACGGATGAGGGTGGTGGACACGGACTGTGGCCCTTTTCCATGGGAAACTAAACTCACCTGGCCATGTTCCTGATGTCAGATTGTGGGAGACATTTGGCACTCCAAAAGCAGCCCGAGTTCCAAAATGTGGCATCTTGCATCTGGGAGAAATCTTGAATGCCACGGCATTTTTGGAAGCCGAAACCGAGGTGGCCGGATGAGGGTGGTGGACACGAACGGTGGCCCTTTTCCATGGGAAACTAAACTCACGTGGCCATGTTCCTGGTGTCAGATTGTGGGAGACATTTGGCACTCCAAAAGCAGCCCGAGTTCCAAAATGTGGCATCTTGCATGTGGGAGAAATCTTGAATGCCACGGCATTTTTGCAGGCTGAAGCCGAGGTGGCCAGATGAGGGTGGTGGACACGAACGGTGGCCCTTTTCCATGGGAAACTAAACTCACCTGGCCATGTTCCTGATGTCAGATTGTGGGAGACATTTGGCACTCCAAAAGCAGCCCGAGTTCCAAAATGTGGCATCTTGCATCTGGGAGAAATCTTGAATGCCACGGCATTTTTGCAGGCAGAAGCCGATAGGGCAGGATTGGGCAGGGAGAGGGTGGTGGACACGAACAGTGGCCCTTTTCCATGGGAAACTAAACTCACCAGGCCATGTTCCTGATGTCAGATTGTGGGAGACATTTGGCACTCCAAAAGCAGCCCGAGTTCCAAAATGTGGCATCTTGCATGTGGGAGAAATCTTGAATGCCACGGCATTTTTGCAGGTCGAAGCCGTTGGGGCAGGATTGGGCAGGATGAGGGTGGTGGACACGAACGGTGGCCCTTTTCCATGGGAAACTAAACTCACGTGGCCATGTTCCTGGTGTCAGATTGTGGGAGACATTTGGCACTCCAAAAGCAGCCCGAGTTCCAAAATGTGGCATCTTGCATGTGGGAGAAATCTTGAATGCCACGGCATTTTTACAGGCCGAAGCCGATAGGGCAGGATTTGGAAGGATGAAGGTGGTGGACACGAACGGTGGCCCTTTTCCATGGGAAACTAAACTCACGTGGCCATGTTCCTGGTGTCAGATTGTGGGAGACATTTGGCACTCCAAAAGCAGCCCGAGTTCCAAAATGTGGCATCTTGCATGTGGGAGAAATCTTGAATGCCACGGCATTTTTACAGGCCGAAGCCGATAGGGCAGGATTGGGAAGGATGAAGGTGGTGGACACGAACTGTGTCCCTTTTCCATGGGAAACTAAACTCACGTGGCCATGTTCCTGATGTCAGATTGTGGGAGACATTTGGCACTCCAAAAGCAGCCCGAGTTCCAAAATGTGGCATCTTGCATCTGGGAGAAATCTTGAATGCCACGGCATTTTTGCAGGCCGAAGCCGAGGTGGCCGGATGAGGGTGGTGGACACGAACGGTGGCCCTTTTCCATGGGAAACTAAACTCACCTGGCCATGTTCCTGATGTCAGATTGTGGGAGACATTTGGCACTCCAAAAGCAGACCGAGTTCCAAAATGTGGCATCTTGCATGTGGGAGAAATCTTGAATGCCACGGCATTTTTGCAGGCAGAAGCCGATAGGGCAGGATTGGGCAGGATGAGGGTGGTGGACACGAACAGTGGCCCTTTTCCATGGGAAACTAAACTCACCAGGCCATGTTCCTGATGTCAGATTGTGGGAGACATTTGGCACTCCAAAAGCAGCCCGAGTTCCAAAATGTGGCATCTTGCATGTGGGAGAAATCTTGAATGCCACGGCATTTTTGCAGGTCGAAGCCGTTGGTGCAGGATTGGGCAGGATGAGGGTGGTGGACACGAACGGTGGCCCTTTTCCATGGGAAACTAAACTCACGTGGCCATGTTCCTGGTGTCAGATTGTGGGAGACATTTGGCACTCCAAAAGCAGCCCGAGTTCCAAAATGTGGCATCTTGCATGTGGGAGAAATCTTGAATGCCACGGCATTTTTACAGGCCGAAGCCGATAGGGCAGGATTTGGAAGGATGAAGGTGGTGGACACGAACGGTGGCCCTTTTCCATGGGAAACTAAACTCACGTGGCCATGTTCCTGGTGTCAGATTGTGGGAGACATTTGGCACTCCAAAAGCAGCCCGAGTTCCAAAATGTGGCATCTTGCATGTGGGAGAAATCTTGAATGCCACGGCATTTTTACAGGCCGAAGCCGATAGGGCAGGATTGGGAAGGATGAAGGTGGTGGACACGAACTGTGTCCCTTTTCCATGGGAAACTAAACTCACGTGGCCATGTTCCTGATGTCAGATTGTGGGAGACATTTGGCACTCCAAAAGCAGCCCGAGTTCCAAAATGTGGCATCTTGCATCTGGGAGAAATCTTGAATGCCACGGCATTTTTGCAGGCCGAAGCCGAGGTGGCTGGATGAGGGTGGTGGACACGAACGGTGGCCCTTTTCCATGGGAAACTAAACTCACGTGGCCATGTTCCTGGTTTCAGATTGTGGGAGACATTTGGCACTCCAAAAGCAGCCCGAGTTCCAAAATGTGGCATCTTGCATGTGGGAGAAATCTTGAATGCCACGGCAGTTTTGCAGGCCGAAGCCGAGGTGGCCGGATGAGGGTGGTGGACACGAACGGTGGCCCTTTTCCATGGGAAACTAAACTCACCTGGCCATGTTCCTGATGTCAGATTGTGGGAGACATTTGGCACTCCAAAAGCAGCCCAAGTTCCAAAATGTGGCATCTTGCATGTGGGAGAAATCTTGAATGCCATGGCATTTTTGCAGGCCGAATCCGATAAGGCAGGATTGGGCAGGATGAGGGTGGTGGACACAAACTGTGGCCCTTTTCCATGGGAAACTAAACTCACCTGGCCATGTTCCTGGTGTCAGATTGTGGGAGACATTTGGCACTCCAAAAGCAGACCGAGTTCCAAAATGTGGCATCTTGCATGTGGGAGAAATCTTGAATGCCACAGCATTTTTACAGGCAGAAACCGATTGAACAGGATTTTGCAGGAGGAGGGTGGTGGACACGAACTGTGGCCCTTTTCCATAGGAAACTAAACTCACCTGGCCATGTTCCTGGTGTCAGATTGTGGGAGACATTTGGCACTCCAAAAGCAGCCCGAGTTCCAAAATGTGGCATCTTGCATCTGGGAGAAATCTTGAATGCCACGGCATGTTTGTAAGCGGAAGCCGAGGTGGCCCCATGAGGGAGGTGGACACGAACGGTGGCCCTTTTCCATGGGAAACTAAACTCACGTGGCCATGTTCCTGGTTTCAGATTGTGGGAGACATTTGGCACTCTAAAAGCAGCATGAGTTCCAAAATGTGGCATCTTGCATGTGGGAGAAATCTTGAATGCCACGGCATTTTTGCAGGCCGAAGCCGAGGTGGCCATATGAGGGTGGTGGACACGAACGGTGGCCCTTTTCCATGGGAAACTAAACTCACCTGGCCATGTTCCTGGTGTCAGATTGTGGGAGACATTTGGCACTCCAAAAGCAGCCTGAGTTCCAAAATGTGGCATCTTGCATCTGGGAGAAATCTTGAATGCCACGGCATGTTTGTAAGCGGAAGCCGAGGTGGCCGGATGAGGGTGGTGGACACGGACTGTGGCCCTTTTCCATGGGAAACTAAACTCACGTGGCCATGTTTCTGGTGTCAGATTGTGGGAGACATTTGGCACTCCAAAAGCAGCCCGAGTTCCAAAATGTGGCATCTTGCATCTGGGAGAAATCTTGAATGCCACGGCATTTTTGGAAGCCGAAACCGAGGTGGCCGGATGAGGGTGGTGGACACGAACGGTGGCCCTTTTCCATGGGAAACTAAACTCACCTGGCCATGTTCCTGATGTCAGATTGTGGGAGACATTTGGCACTCCAAAAGCAGCCCGAGTTCCAAAATGTGGCATCTTGCATGTGGGAGAAATCTTGAATGCCACGGCATTTTTGCAGGCAGAAGCCGATAGGGCAGGATTGGGCAGGATGAGGGTGGTGGACACGAACAGTGGCCCTTTTCCATGGGAAACTAAACTCACCAGGCCATGTTCCTGATGTCAGATTGTGGGAGACATTTGGCACTCCAAAAGCAGCCCGAGTTCCAAAATGTGGCATCTTGCATGTGGGAGAAATCTTGAATGCCACGGCATTTTTGCAGGTCGAAGCCGTTGGGGCAGGATTGGGCAGGATGAGGGTGGTGGACACGAACGGTGGCCCTTTTCCATGGGAAACTAAACTCACGTGGCCATGTTCCTGGTGTCAGATTGTGGGAGACATTTGGCACTCCAAAAGCAGCCCGAGTTCCAAAATGTGGCATCTTGCATGTGGGAGAAATCTTGAATGCCACGGCATTTTTACAGGCCGAAGCCGATAGGGCAGGATTTGGAAGGATGAAGGTGGTGGACACGAACGGTGGCCCTTTTCCATGGGAAACTAAACTCACGTGGCCATGTTCCTGGTGTCAGATTGTGGGAGACATTTGGCACTCCAAAAGCAGCCCGAGTTCCAAAATGTGGCCACTTGCATGTGGGAGAAATCTTGAATGCCACGGCATTTTTACAGGCCGAAGCCGATAGGGCAGGATTGGGAAGGATGAAGGTGGTGGACACGAACTGTGTCCCTTTTCCATGGGAAACTAAACTCACGTGGCCATGTTCCTGATGTCAGATTGTGGGAGACATTTGGCACTCCAAAAGCAGCCCGAGTTCCAAAATGTGGCATCTTGCATCTGGGAGAAATCTTGAATGCCACGGCATTTTTGCAGGCCGAAGCCGAGGTGGCCGGATGAGGGTGGTGGACACGAACGGTGGCCCTTTTCCATGGGAAACTA
>NW_026960902.1:0-30775 GCF_021018805.1 Prinia subflava | reverse complement strand
TTCCACAAGTGAAGTATATTTTGTACCAGTTGGTGTATTCCTCGTCTGCAGAGCAAGAGCAAATATGTTAGGACCTAAATTGCTTGATTTCCATGGAAGAGCTCTGTAGAACACTATGCTTTGCTGTTGCTGTGTCGGTTTTCTCAAGAAACAAACCCTGTTTGTTCTCTGTACTTGCAGCGAGCAGAGAAGCTCTTGAAGACACGTACCTGCTTTCTCCACTACTGACGTATATTTTGTACCAGTTGGTGTATTCCTCGTCTGGAGAGCAGGAGCAAAGGTTTTAGGACCTAAATTGCTTGATTTCCTTGGAAGAGATATGTAGAACACTGTGCTTTGCTGTTACTGTGTTGGTTTTCTCAAGACACAAGTCCTGTTGGTTGTCTGTGTTTGCAGCAAGCAGAGAAGCTGCTGCAGACACTTTCTTGCTCCTTTTCCACTAGTGAAGTATATTTTGTACCAGTTGGTGTATTCCTCGTCTGCAGAGCAAGAGCAAAGGTTTTAGGATCTAAATTGCTTGTTTTCCATGGAAGAGCTATTAAGAACACTATGCTTTGCTGTTGCTGTGTTGGTTTTCTCAAGACACAAGCCCTGTTTGTTCTCTGTGTTTGCAGCAAGCAGAGAAGCTGCTGCAGACACTTTCTTGCCTTTTTTCCACTAGTGAAGTATATTTTGTACCAGTTGGTGTATTCCTCGTCTGCAGAGCAAGAGCAAAGGTTTTAGGATCTAAATTGCTTGTTTTCCATGGAAAAGCTATTAAGAACACTATGCTTTGCTGTTGCTGTGTTGGTTTTCTCAAGACACAAGCCCTGTTTGTTCTCTGTGTTTTCAGCAAGCAGAGAAGCTGCTGCAGACACTTTCTTGCCCCTTTTCCACTAGTGAAGTATATTTTGTACCAGTTGGTGTATTCCTCGTCTGCAGAGCAAGTGCAAAGGTTTTAGGATCTAAATTGCTTGTTTTCCATGGAAGAGCTATGTAGAACACTATGCTTTGCTTGTTGCTGTGTTGGTTTTCTAAAGACACAAGCCCTGTTTGTTCCCTGTGTTTTCAGCAAGCAGAGAAGCTGCTGCAGACACTTTCTTGCCCCTTTTCCACAAGTGAAGTATATTTTGTGCCAGTTGGTGTGTTCCTCCTCTGCAGAGCAAGAGCAAAGGTTTTAGGATCTAAATTGCTTGTTTTCCATGGAAGAGCTATGTAGAACACTATGCTTTGCTGTTGCTGTGTTGGTTTTCTCAAGACACAAGTCCTGTTGGTTGTCTGTGTTTGCAGCAAGCAGAGAAGCTGCTGCAGAAACTTTCTTGCCCTTTTCCCAAGTGAAGTATATTTTGTACCAGTTGGTGTATTCCTCGTCTGCAGAGCAAGAGCAAAGGTTTTAGGATCTAAATTGCTTGTTTTCCATGGAAGAGCTATGTAGAACACTATGCTTTGCTGTTGCTGTGTTGGTTTTCTCAAGACACAAGTCCTGTTGGTTGTCTGTGTTTGCAGCAAGCAGAGAAGCTGCTGCAGACACTTTCTTGCCCCTTTTCCACAAGTGAAGTATATTTTGTACCAGTTGGTGTATTCCTCGTCTGCAGAGCAAGAGCAAAGGTTTTAGGATCTAAATTGCTTGTTTTCCATGGAAGAGCTATGTAGAACACTATGCTTTGCTGTTGCTGTGTTGGTTTTCTCAAGAAACAAGTCCTGTTGGTTGTCTGTGTTTGCAGCAAGCAGAGAAGCTGCTGCAGACATTTTCTTGCCCCTTTTCCACAAGTGAAGTATATTTTGTACCAGTTGGTGTATTCCTCGTCTGCAGAGCAAGAGCAAAGGTTTTAGGATCTAAATTGCTTGTTTTCCATGGAAGAGCTATTAAGAACACTATGCTTTGCTGTTGCTGTGTTGGTTTTCTCAAGACACAAGCCCTGTTTGTTCTCTGTGTTTGCAGCAAGCAGAGAAGCTGCTGCAGACACTTTCTTGCTCCTTTTCCACTAGTGAAGTATATTTTGTACCAGTTGGTGTATTCCTCGTCTGCAGAGCAAGAGCAAAGGTTTTAGGATCTAAATTGCTTGTTTTCCATGGAAAAGCTATTAAGAACACTATGCTTTGCTGTTGCTGTGTTGGTTTTCTCAAGACACAAGCCCTGTTTGTTCTCTGTGTTTTCAGCAAGCAGAGAAGCTGCTGCAGACACTTTCTTGCCCCTTTTCCACTAGTGAAGTATATTTTGTACCAGTTGGTGTATTCCTCGTCTGCAGAGCAAGTGCAAAGGTTTTAGGATCTAAATTGCTTGTTTTCCATGGAAGAGCTATGTAGAACACTATGCTTTGCTGTTGCTGTGTTGGTTTTCTAAAGACACAAGCCCTGTTTGTTCCCTGTGTTTTCAGCAAGCAGAGAAGCTGCTGCAGACACTTTCTTGCCCCTTTTCCACAAGTGAAGTATATTTTGTGCCAGTTGGTGTGTTCCTCCTCTGCAGAGCAAGAGCAAAGGTTTTAGGATCTAAATTGCTTGTTTTCCATGGAAGAGCTATGTAGAACACTATGCTTTGCTGTTGCTGTGTTGGTTTTCTCAAGACACAAGTCCTGTTGGTTGTCTGTGTTTGCAGCAAGCAGAGAAGCTGCTGCAGACACTTTCTTGCCCCTTTTCCACAAGTGAAGTATATTTTGTACCAGTTGGTGTATTCCTCGTCTGCAGAGCAAGAGCAAAGGTTTTAGGATCTAAATTGCTTGTTTTCCATGGAAGAGCTCTGTAGAACACTATGCTTTGCTGTTGCTGTGTCGGTTTTCTCAAGAAACAAACCCTGTTTGTTCTCTGTACTTGCAGCGAGCAGAGAAGCTCTTGAAGACACGTACCTGCTTTCTCCACTACTGACGTATATTTTGTACCAGTTGGTGTATTCTTCGTCTGGAGAGCAGGAGCAAAGGTTTTAGGACCTAAATTGCTTGATTTCCTTGGAAGAGATATGTAGAACACTGTGCTTTGCTGTTACTGTGTTGGTTTTTTCAAGACACAAGTCCTGTTGGTTGTCTGTGTTTGCAGCAAGCAGAGAAGCTGCTGCAGACAGTTTCTTGCCTTTTTTCCACAAGTGAAGTATATTTTGTACCAGTTGGTGTATTCCTCGTCTGCAGAGCAAGAGCAAAGGTGTTAGGACCTAAACTGCTTAATTTCCATGGAAGAGCTCTGTAGAACACTATGGTTTTCGGTTGCTGTGTTTGTTTTCTCAAGACACAAGCCCTGTTTGTTCTCTGTGTTTTCAGCAAGCAGAGAAGCTGCTGCAGACACTTTCTTGCCCCTTTTCCACTAGTGAAGTATATTTTGTACCAGTTGGTGTATTCCTCGTCTGCAGAGCAAGAGCAAAGGTTTTAGGATCTAAATTGCTTGTTTTCCATGGAAGAGCTATGTAGAACACTATGCTTTGCTGTTGCTGTGTTGGTTTTCTAAAGACACAAACCCTGTTTGTTCTCTGTGTTTTCAGCAAGCAGAGAAGCTGCTGCAGACACTTTCTTGCTCCTTTTCCACTAGTGAAGTATATTTTGTACCAGTTGGTGTATTCCTCGTCTGGAGAGCAGGAGCAAAGGTTTTAGGACCTAAATTGCTTGATTTCCTTGGAAGAGATATGTAGAACACTGTGCTTTGCTGTTGCTGTGTTGGTGTTTTCTCAAGACACAAACCCTGTTTGTTCCTGTGTTTTCAGCAAGCAGAGAAGCTGCTGCAGACACTTTCTTGCCCTTTTCCACAAGTGAAGTATATTTTGTACCAGTTGGTGTATTCCTCGTCTGCAGAGCAAGAGCAAAGGTTTTAGGATCTAAATTGCTTGATTTCCATGGAAGAGCTATGTAGAACACTATGCTTTGCTGTTGCTGTGTTGGTTTTCTAAAGACACAAACCCTGTTTGTTCCCTGTGTTTTCAGCAAGCAGAGAAGCTGCTGCAGACACTTTCTTGCCCCTTTTCCACAAGTGAAGTATATTTTGTACCAGTTGGTGTATTCCTTGTCTGCAGAGCAAGAGCAAAGGTTTTAGGACCTAAATTGCTTGATTTCCTTGGAAGAGATATGTAGAACACTGTGCTTTGCTGTTGCTGTGTTGGTTTTCTCAAGACACAAACCCTGTTTGTTCCCTGTGTTTTCAGCAAGCAGAGAAGCTGCTGCAGACACTTTCTTGCCCTTTTCCACAAGTGAAGTATATTTTGTACCAGTTGGTGTATTCCTCATCTGCAGAGCAAGAGCAAAGGTGTTAGGACCTAAATTGCTTGTTTTCCATGGAAGAGCTCTGTAGAACACTATGCTTTGCTGTTGCTGTGTCGGTTTTCTCAAGAAACAAACCCTGTTTGTTCTCTGTACTTGCAGCGAGCAGAGAAGCTCTTGAAGACACGTACCTGCTTTCTCCACTACTGACGTATATTTTGTACCAGTTGGTGTATTCCTCGTCTGGAGAGCAGGAGCAAAGGTTTTAGGACCTAAATTGCTTGATTTCCTTGGAAGAGATATGTAGAACACTGTGCTTTGCTGTTACTGTGTTGGTTTTCTCAAGACACAAGCCTTGTTAGTTGTTTGTGTTTCCAGCCAGCAGAGAAGCTGCTGCAGACACTTTCTTGCCCCTTTTCCACAAGTGAAGTATATTTTGTACCAGTTGGTGTATTCCTCGTCTGCAGAGCAAGAGCAAAGGTTTTAGGATCTAAATTGCTTGTTTTCCATGGAAGAGCTATGTAGAACACTATGCTTTGCTGTTGCTGTGTTGGTTTTCTCAAGACACAAGCCCTGTTTGTTCTCTGTGTTTTCAGCAAGCAGAGAAGCTGCTGCAGACACTTTCTTGCTCCTTTTCCACTAGTGAAGTATATTTTGTACCAGTTGGTGTATTCCTCGTCTGCAGAGCAAGAGCAAAGGTTTTAGGATCTAAATTGCTTGTTTTCCATGGAAGAGCTATGTAGAACACTATGCTTTGCTGTTGCTGTGTTGGTTTTCTCAAGACACAAGTCCTGTTGGTTGTCTGTGTTTGCAGCAAGCAGAGAAGCTGCTGCAGACACTTTCTTGCCCCTTTTTCACAAGTGAAGTATATTTTGTACCAGTTGGTGTGTTCCTCGTCTGCAAAGCAAGAGCAAAGGTTTTAGGACTTAAATTGCTTGATTTCCATGGAAGAGATATGTAGAACACTATGCTTTGCTGTTGCTGTGTTGGTTTTCTCAAGACACAAACCCTGTTTGTTCCCTGTGTTTTCAGCAAGCAGAGAAGCTGCTGCAGACACTTTCTTGCCCCTTTTCCACAAGTGAAGTATATTTTGTACCAGTTGGTGTATTCCTCCTCTGCAGAGCAAGAGCAAAGGTTTTAGGATCTAAATTGCTTGTTTTCCATGGAAGAGCTATGTAGAACACTATGCTTTGCTGTTGCTGTGTTGGTTTTCTCAAGACACAAACCCTGTTTGTTCTCTGTGTTTTTAGCAAGCAGAGAAGCTGCTGCAGACACTTTCTTGCCCCTTTTCCACTAGTGAAGTATATTTTGTACCAGTTGGTGTATTCCTCGTCTGGAGAGCAGGAGCAAAGGTTTTAGGACCTAAATTGCTTGATTTCCTTGGAAGAGATATGTAGAACACTGTGCTTTGCTGTTGCTGTGTTGGTTTTCTCAAGACACAAACCCTGTTTGTTCCCTGTGTTTTCAGCAAGCAGAGAAGCTGCTGCAGACACTTTCTTGCCCCTTTTCCACAAGTGAAGTATATTTTGTACCAGTTGCTGTATTCCTCGTCTGCAGAGCAAGAGCAAAGGTTTTAGGATCTAAATTGCTTGTTTTCCATGGAAGAGCTATGTAGAACACTATGCTTTGCTGTTGCTGTGTTTGTTTTCTCAAGACACAAGCCCTGTTTGTTCTCTGTGTTTTCAGCAAGCAGAGAAGCTGCTGCAGACACTTTCTTGCCCCTTTTTCCACAAGTGAAGTATATTTTGTACCAGTTGGTGTATTCCTCGTCTGCAGAGCAAGTGCAAAGGTTTTAGGATCTAAATTGCTTGTTTTCCATGGAAGAGCTATGTAGAACACTATGCTTTGCTGTTGCTGTGTTGGTTTTCTCAAGACACAAGTCCTGTTTGTTCCCTGTGTTTTCAGCAAGCAGAGAAGCTGCTGCAGACACTTTCTTGCCCCTTTTCCACAAGTGAAGTATATTTTGTACCAGTTGGTGTATTCCTCGTCTGCAGAGCAAGAGCAAATATGTTAGGACCTAAATTGCTTGATTTCCATGGAAGAGCTCTGTAGAACACTATGCTTTGCTGTTGCTGTGTCGGTTTTCTCAAGAAACAAACCCTGTTTGTTCTCTGTACTTGCAGCGAGCAGAGAAGCTCTTGAAGACACGTACCTGCTTTCTCCACTACTGACGTATATTTTGTACCAGTTGGTGTATTCCTCATCTGGAGAGCAGGAGCAAAGGTTTTAGGACCTAAATTGCTTGATTTCCTTGGAAGAGATATGTAGAACACTGTGCTTTGCTGTTACTGTGTTGGTTTTCTCAAGACACAAGTCCTGTTGGTTGTCTGTGTTTGCAGCAAGCAGAGAAGCTGCTGCAGACACTTTCTTGCTCCTTTTCCACTAGTGAAGTATATTTTGTACCAGTTGGTGTATTCCTCGTCTGCAGAGCAAGAGCAAAGGTTTTAGGATCTAAATTGCTTGTTTTCCATGGAAGAGCTATTAAGAACACTATGCTTTGCTGTTGCTGTGTTGGTTTTCTCAAGACACAAGCCCTGTTTGTTCTCTGTGTTTTCAGCAAGCAGAGAAGCTGCTGCAGACACTTTCTTGCCCCTTTTTCCACAAGTGAAGTATATTTTGTACCAGTTGGTGTATTCCTCGTCTGCAGAGCAAGTGCAAAGGTTTTAGGATCTAAATTGCTTGTTTTCCATGGAAGAGCTATGTAGAACACTATGCTTTGCTGTTGCTGTGTTGGTTTTCTCAAGACACAAGTCCTGTTGGTTGTCTGTGTTTTCAGCAAGCAGAGAAGCTGCTGCAGACACTTTCTTGCCCCTTTTCCACAAGTGAAGTATATTTTGTACCAGTTGGTGTATTCCTCGTCTGCAGAGCAAGAGCAAAGGTTTTAGGATCTAAATTGCTTGTTTTCCATGGAAGAGCTATGTAGAACACTATGCTTTGCTGTTGCTGTGTCGGTTTTCTCAAGACACAAGTCCTGTTGGTTGTCTGTGTTTGCAGCAAGCAGAGAAGCTGCTGCAGACACTTTCTTGCCCCTTTTCCACAAGTGAAGTATATTTTGTACCAGTTGGTGTATTCCTCGTCTGCAGAGCAAGAGCAAATATGTTAGGACCTAAATTGCTTGATTTCCATGGAAGAGCTCTGTAGAACACTATGCTTTGCTGTTGCTGTGTCGGTTTTCTCAAGAAACAAACCCTGTTTGTTCTCTGTACTTGCAGCGAGCAGAGAAGCTCTTGAAGACACGTACCTGCTTTCTCCACTACTGACGTATATTTTGTACCAGTTGGTGTATTCCTCGTCTGGAGAGCAGGAGCAAAGGTTTTAGGACCTAAATTGCTTGATTTCCTTGGAAGAGATATGTAGAACACTGTGCTTTGCTGTTACTGTGTTGGTTTTCTCAAGACACAAGTCCTGTTGGTTGTCTGTGTTTGCAGCAAGCAGAGAAGCTGCTGCAGACACTTTCTTGCTCCTTTTCCACTAGTGAAGTATATTTTGTACCAGTTGGTGTATTCCTCGTCTGCAGAGCAAGAGCAAAGGTTTTAGGATCTAAATTGCTTGTTTTCCATGGAAGAGCTATTAAGAACACTATGCTTTGCTGTTGCTGTGTTGGTTTTCTCAAGACACAAGCCCTGTTTGTTCTCTGTGTTTGCAGCAAGCAGAGAAGCTGCTGCAGACACTTTCTTGCCTTTTTTCCACTAGTGAAGTATATTTTGTACCAGTTGGTGTATTCCTCGTCTGCAGAGCAAGAGCAAAGGTTTTAGGATCTAAATTGCTTGTTTTCCATGGAAAAGCTATTAAGAACACTATGCTTTGCTGTTGCTGTGTTGGTTTTCTCAAGACACAAGCCCTGTTTGTTCTCTGTGTTTTCAGCAAGCAGAGAAGCTGCTGCAGACACTTTCTTGCCCCTTTTCCACTAGTGAAGTATATTTTGTACCAGTTGGTGTATTCCTCGTCTGCAGAGCAAGTGCAAAGGTTTTAGGATCTAAATTGCTTGTTTTCCATGGAAGAGCTATGTAGAACACTATGCTTTGCTGTTGCTGTGTTGGTTTTCTAAAGACACAAGCCCTGTTTGTTCCCTGTGTTTTCAGCAAGCAGAGAAGCTGCTGCAGACACTTTCTTGCCCCTTTTCCACAAGTGAAGTATATTTTGTGCCAGTTGGTGTGTTCCTCCTCTGCAGAGCAAGAGCAAAGGTTTTAGGATCTAAATTGCTTGTTTTCCATGGAAGAGCTATGTAGAACACTATGCTTTGCTGTTGCTGTGTTGGTTTTCTCAAGACACAAGTCCTGTTGGTTGTCTGTGTTTGCAGCAATCAGAGAAGCTGCTGCAGAAACTTTCTTGCCCCTTTTCCCAAGTGAAGTATATTTTGTACCAGTTGGTGTATTCCTCGTCTGCAGAGCAAGAGCAAAGGTTTTAGGATCTAAATTGCTTGTTTTCCATGGAAGAGCTATGTAGAACACTATGCTTTGCTGTTGCTGTGTTGGTTTTCTCAAGACACAAGTCCTGTTGGTTGTCTGTGTTTGCAGCAAGCAGAGAAGCTGCTGCAGACACTTTCTTGCCCCTTTTCCACAAGTGAAGTATATTTTGTACCAGTTGGTGTATTCCTCGTCTGCAGAGCAAGAGCAAAGGTTTTAGGATCTAAATTGCTTGTTTTCCATGGAAGAGCTATGTAGAACACTATGCTTTGCTGTTGCTGTGTTGGTTTTCTCAAGAAACAAGTCCTGTTGGTTGTCTGTGTTTGCAGCAAGCAGAGAAGCTGCTGCAGACATTTTCTTGCCCCTTTTCCACAAGTGAAGTATATTTTGTACCAGTTGGTGTATTCCTCGTCTGCAGAGCAAGAGCAAAGGTTTTAGGATCTAAATTGCTTGTTTTCCATGGAAGAGCTATTAAGAACACTATGCTTTGCTGTTGCTGTGTTGGTTTTCTCAAGACACAAGCCCTGTTTGTTCTCTGTGTTTGCAGCAAGCAGAGAAGCTGCTGCAGACACTTTCTTGCTCCTTTTCCACTAGTGAAGTATATTTTGTACCAGTTGGTGTATTCCTCGTCTGCAGAGCAAGAGCAAAGGTTTTAGGATCTAAATTGCTTGTTTTCCATGGAAAAGCTATTAAGAACACTATGCTTTGCTGTTGCTGTGTTGGTTTTCTCAAGACACAAGCCCTGTTTGTTCTCTGTGTTTTCAGCAAGCAGAGAAGCTGCTGCAGACACTTTCTTGCCCCTTTTCCACTAGTGAAGTATATTTTGTACCAGTTGGTGTATTCCTCGTCTGCAGAGCAAGTGCAAAGGTTTTAGGATCTAAATTGCTTGTTTTCCATGGAAGAGCTATGTAGAACACTATGCTTTGCTGTTGCTGTGTTGGTTTTCTAAAGACACAAGCCCTGTTTGTTCCCTGTGTTTTCAGCAAGCAGAGAAGCTGCTGCAGACACTTTCTTGCCCCTTTTCCACAAGTGAAGTATATTTTGTGCCAGTTGGTGTGTTCCTCGTCTGCAGAGCAAGAGCAAAGGTTTTAGGATCTAAATTGCTTGTTTTCCATGGAAGAGCTATGTAGAACACTATGCTTTGCTGTTGCTGTGTTGGTTTTCTCAAGACACAAGTCCTGTTGGTTGTCTGTGTTTGCAGCAAGCAGAGAAGCTGCTGCAGACACTTTCTTGCCCCTTTTCCACAAGTGAAGTATATTTTGTACCAGTTGGTGTATTCCTCGTCTGCAGAGCAAGAGCAAAGGTTTTAGGATCTAAATTGCTTGTTTTCCATGGAAGAGCTCTGTAGAACACTATGCTTTGCTGTTGCTGTGTCGGTTTTCTCAAGAAACAAACCCTGTTTGTTCTCTGTACTTGCAGCGAGCAGAGAAGCTCTTGAAGACACGTACCTGCTTTCTCCACTACTGACGTATATTTTGTACCAGTTGGTGTATTCTTCGTCTGGAGAGCAGGAGCAAAGGTTTTAGGACCTAAATTGCTTGATTTCCTTGGAAGAGATATGTAGAACACTGTGCTTTGCTGTTACTGTGTTGGTTTTTTCAAGACACAAGTCCTGTTGGTTGTCTGTGTTTGCAGCAAGCAGAGAAGCTGCTGCAGACAGTTTCTTGCCTTTTTTCCACAAGTGAAGTATATTTTGTACCAGTTGGTGTATTCCTCGTCTGCAGAGCAAGAGCAAAGGTGTTAGGACCTAAACTGCTTAATTTCCATGGAAGAGCTCTGTAGAACACTATGGTTTTCGGTTGCTGTGTTTGTTTTCTCAAGACACAAGCCCTGTTTGTTCTCTGTGTTTTCAGCAAGCAGAGAAGCTGCTGCAGACACTTTCTTGCCCCTTTTCCACTAGTGAAGTATATTTTGTACCAGTTGGTGTATTCCTCGTCTGCAGAGCAAGAGCAAAGGTTTTAGGATCTAAATTGCTTGTTTTCCATGGAAGAGCTATGTAGAACACTATGCTTTGCTGTTGCTGTGTTGGTTTTCTAAAGACACAAACCCTGTTTGTTCTCTGTGTTTTCAGCAAGCAGAGAAGCTGCTGCAGACACTTTCTTGCTCCTTTTCCACTAGTGAAGTATATTTTGTACCAGTTGGTGTATTCCTCGTCTGGAGAGCAGGAGCAAAGGTTTTAGGACCTAAATTGCTTGATTTCCTTGGAAGAGATATGTAGAACACTGTGCTTTGCTGTTGCTGTGTTGGTTTTCTCAAGACACAAACCCTGTTTGTTCCCTGTGTTTTCAGCAAGCAGAGAAGCTGCTGCAGACACTTTCTTGCCCCTTTTCCACAAGTGAAGTATATTTTGTACCAGTTGGTGTATTCCTCGTCTGCAGAGCAAGAGCAAAGGTTTTAGGATCTAAATTGCTTGATTTCCATGGAAGAGCTATGTAGAACACTATGCTTTGCTGTTGCTGTGTTGGTTTTCTAAAGACACAAACCCTGTTTGTTCCCTGTGTTTTCAGCAAGCAGAGAAGCTGCTGCAGACACTTTCTTGCCCCTTTTCCACAAGTGAAGTATATTTTGTACCAGTTGGTGTATTCCTTGTCTGCAGAGCAAGAGCAAAGGTTTTAGGACCTAAATTGCTTGATTTCCTTGGAAGAGATATGTAGAACACTGTGCTTTGCTGTTGCTGTGTTGGTTTTCTCAAGACACAAACCCTGTTTGTTCCCTGTGTTTTCAGCAAGCAGAGAAGCTGCTGCAGACACTTTCTTGCCCCTTTTCCACAAGTGAAGTATATTTTGTACCAGTTGGTGTATTCCTCATCTGCAGAGCAAGAGCAAAGGTGTTAGGACCTAAATTGCTTGATTTCCATGGAAGAGCTCTGTAGAACACTATGCTTTGCTGTTGCTGTGTCGGTTTTCTCAAGAAACAAACCCTGTTTGTTCTCTGTACTTGCAGCGAGCAGAGAAGCTCTTGAAGACACGTACCTGCTTTCTCCACTACTGACGTATATTTTGTACCAGTTGGTGTATTCCTCGTCTGGAGAGCAGGAGCAAAGGTTTTAGGACCTAAATTGCTTGATTTCCTTGGAAGAGATATGTAGAACACTGTGCTTTGCTGTTACTGTGTTGGTTTTCTCAAGACACAAGCCTTGTTAGTTGTATGTGTTTCCAGCCAGCAGAGAAGCTGCTGCAGACACTTTCTTGCCCCTTTTCCACAAGTGAAGTATATTTTGTACCAGTTGGTGTATTCCTCGTCTGCAGAGCAAGAGCAAAGGTTTTAGGATCTAAATTGCTTGTTTTCCATGGAAGAGCTATGTAGAACACTATGCTTTGCTGTTGCTGTGTTGGTTTTCTCAAGACACAAGCCCTGTTTGTTCTCTGTGTTTTCAGCAAGCAGAGAAGCTGCTGCAGACACTTTCTTGCTCCTTTTCCACTAGTGAAGTATATTTTGTACCAGTTGGTGTATTCCTCCTCTGCAGAGCAAGAGCAAAGGTTTTAGGATCTAAATTGCTTGTTTTCCATGGAAGAGCTATGTAGAACACTATGCTTTGCTGTTGCTGTGTTGGTTTTCTCAAGACACAAGTCCTGTTGGTTGTCTGTGTTTGCAGCAAGCAGAGAAGCTGCTGCAGACACTTTCTTGCCCCTTTTTCACAAGTGAAGTATATTTTGTACCAGTTGGTGTGTTCCTCGTCTGCAAAGCAAGAGCAAAGGTTTTAGGACTTAAATTGCTTGATTTCCATGGAAGAGATATGTAGAACACTATGCTTTGCTGTTGCTGTGTTGGTTTTCTCAAGACACAAACCCTGTTTGTTCCCTGTGTTTTCAGCAAGCAGAGAAGCTGCTGCAGACACTTTCTTGCCCCTTTTCCACAAGTGAAGTATATTTTGTACCAGTTGGTGTATTCCTCCTCTGCAGAGCAAGAGCAAAGGTTTTAGGATCTAAATTGCTTGTTTTCCATGGAAGAGCTATGTAGAACACTATGCTTTGCTGTTGCTGTGTTGGTTTTCTCAAGACACAAACCCTGTTTGTTCTCTGTGTTTTTAGCAAGCAGAGAAGCTGCTGCAGACACTTTCTTGCCCCTTTTCCACTAGTGAAGTATATTTTGTACCAGTTGGTGTATTCCTCGTCTGGAGAGCAGGAGCAAAGGTTTTAGGACCTAAATTGCTTGATTTCCTTGGAAGAGATATGTAGAACACTGTGCTTTGCTGTTGCTGTGTTGGTTTTCTCAAGACACAAACCCTGTTTGTTCCCTGTGTTTTCAGCAAGCAGAGAAGCTGCTGCAGACACTTTCTTGCCCCTTTTCCACAAGTGAAGTATATTTTGTACCAGTTGCTGTATTCCTCGTCTGCAGAGCAAGAGCAAAGGTTTTAGGATCTAAATTGCTTGTTTTCCATGGAAGAGCTATGTAGAACACTATGCTTTGCTGTTGCTGTGTTTGTTTTCTCAAGACACAAGCCCTGTTTGTTCTCTGTGTTTTCAGCAAGCAGAGAAGCTGCTGCAGACACTTTCTTGCCCCTTTTTCCACAAGTGAAGTATATTTTGTACCAGTTGGTGTATTCCTCGTCTGCAGAGCAAGTGCAAAGGTTTTAGGATCTAAATTGCTTGTTTTCCATGGAAGAGCTATGTAGAACACTATGCTTTGCTGTTGCTGTGTTGGTTTTCTCAAGACACAAGTCCTGTTTGTTCCCTGTGTTTTCAGCAAGCAGAGAAGCTGCTGCAGACACTTTCTTGCCCCTTTTCCACAAGTGAAGTATATTTTGTACCAGTTGGTGTATTCCTCGTCTGCAGAGCAAGAGCAAATATGTTAGGACCTAAATTGCTTGATTTCCATGGAAGAGCTCTGTAGAACACTATGCTTTGCTGTTGCTGTGTCGGTTTTCTCAAGAAACAAACCCTGTTTGTTCTCTGTACTTGCAGCGAGCAGAGAAGCTCTTGAAGACACGTACCTGCTTTCTCCACTACTGACGTATATTTTGTACCAGTTGGTGTATTCCTCATCTGGAGAGCAGGAGCAAAGGTTTTAGGACCTAAATTGCTTGATTTCCTTGGAAGAGATATGTAGAACACTGTGCTTTGCTGTTACTGTGTTGGTTTTCTCAAGACACAAGTCCTGTTGGTTGTCTGTGTTTGCAGCAAGCAGAGAAGCTGCTGCAGACACTTTCTTGCTCCTTTTCCACTAGTGAAGTATATTTTGTACCAGTTGGTGTATTCCTCGTCTGCAGAGCAAGAGCAAAGGTTTTAGGATCTAAATTGCTTGTTTTCCATGGAAGAGCTATGTAGAACACTATGCTTTGCTGTTGCTGTGTCGGTTTTCTCAAGAAACAAACCCTGTTTGTTCTCTGTACTTGCAGCGAGCAGAGAAGCTCTTGAAGACACGTACCTGCTTTCTCCACTACTGACGTATATTTTGTACCAGTTGGTGTATTCCTCATCTGGAGAGCAGGAGCAAAGGTTTTAGGACCTAAATTGCTTGATTTCCTTGGAAGAGATATGTAGAACACTGTGCTTTGCTGTTACTGTGTTGGTTTTCTCAAGACACAAGTCCTGTTGGTTGTCTGTGTTTGCAGCAAGCAGAGAAGCTGCTGCAGACACTTTCTTGCTCCTTTTCCACTAGTGAAGTATATTTTGTACCAGTTGGTGTATTCCTCGTCTGCAGAGCAAGAGCAAAGGTTTTAGGATCTAAATTGCTTGTTTTCCATGGAAGAGCTATGTAGAACACTATGCTTTGCTGTTGCTGTGTTGGTTTTCTCAAGACACAAGCCCTGTTTGTTTTCTGTGTTTTCAGCAATCAGAGAAGCTGCTGCAGACACTTTCTTGCCCCTTTTTCCACAAGTGAAGTATATTTTGTACCAGTTGGTGTATTCCTCGTCTGCAGAGCAAGTGCAAAGGTTTTAGGATCTAAATTGCTTGTTTTCCATGGAAGAGCTATGTAGAACACTATGCTTTGCTGTTGCTGTGTTGGTTTTCTCAAGACACAAGTCCTGTTTGTTCCCTGTGTTTTCAGCAAGCAGAGAAGCTGCTGCAGACACTTTCTTGCCCCTTTTCCACAAGTGAAGTATATTTTGTACCAGTTGGTGTATTCCTCGTCTGCAGAGCAAGAGCAAATATGTTAGGACCTAAATTGCTTGATTTCCATGGAAGAGCTCTGTAGAACACTATGCTTTGCTGTTGCTGTGTCGGTTTTCTCAAGAAACAAACCCTGTTTGTTCTCTGTACTTGCAGCGAGCAGAGAAGCTCTTGAAGACACGTACCTGCTTTCTCCACTACTGACGTATATTTTGTACCAGTTGGTGTATTCCTCGTCTGCAGAGCAAGAGCAAAGGTTTTAGGATCTAAATTGCTTGTTTTCCATGGAAGAGCTATGTAGAACACTATGCTTTGCTGTTGCTGTGTTGGTTTTCTAAAGACACAAGCCCTGTTTGTTCCCTGTGTTTTCAGCAAGCAGAGAAGCTGCTGCAGACACTTTCTTGCCCCTTTTCCACAAGTGAAGTATATTTTGTGCCAGTTGGTGTGTTCCTCCTCTGCAGAGCAAGAGCAAAGGTTTTAGGATCTAAATTGCTTGTTTTCCATGGAAGAGCTATGTAGAACACTATGCTTTGCTGTTGCTGTGTTGGTTTTCTCAAGACACAAGTCCTGTTGGTTGTCTGTGTTTGCAGCAAGCAGAGAAGCTGCTGCAGACACTTTCTTGCCCCTTTTCCACAAGTGAAGTATATTTTGTACCAGTTGGTGTATTCCTCGTCTGCAGAGCAAGAGCAAAGGTTTTAGGATCTAAATTGCTTGTTTTCCATGGAAGAGCTCTGTAGAACACTATGCTTTGCTGTTGCTGTGTCGGTTTTCTCAAGAAACAAACCCTGTTTGTTCTCTGTACTTGCAGCGAGCAGAGAAGCTCTTGAAGACACGTACCTGCTTTCTCCACTACTGACGTATATTTTGTACCAGTTGGTGTATTCCTCATCTGGAGAGCAGGAGCAAAGGTTTTAGGACCTAAATTGCTTGATTTCCTTGGAAGAGATATGTAGAACACTGTGCTTTGCTGTTACTGTGTTGGTTTTCTCAAGACACAAGTCCTGTTGGTTGTCTGTGTTTGCAGCAAGCAGAGAAGCTGCTGCAGACACTTTCTTGCTCCTTTTCCACTAGTGAAGTATATTTTGTACCAGTTGGTGTATTCCTCGTCTGCAGAGCAAGAGCAAAGGTTTTAGGATCTAAATTGCTTGTTTTCCATGGAAGAGCTATGTAGAACACTATGCTTTGCTGTTGCTGTGTTGGTTTTCTCAAGACACAAGCCCTGTTTGTTTTCTGTGTTTTCAGCAATCAGAGAAGCTGCTGCAGACACTTTCTTGCCCCTTTTTCCACAAGTGAAGTATATTTTGTACCAGTTGGTGTATTCCTCGTCTGCAGAGCAAGAGCAAAGGTTTTAGGATCTAAATTGCTTGTTTTCCATGGAAGAGCTATGTAGAACACTATGCTTTGCTGTTGCTGTGTTGGTTTTCTCAAGACACAAACCCTGTTGGTTGTCTGTGTTTGCAGCAAGCAGAGAAGCTGCTGCAGACACTTTCTTGCCCCTTTTCCACTACTGACGTATATTTTGTACCAGTTGGTGTATTCCTCGTCTGCAGAGCAAGAGCAAATATGTTAGGACCTAAATTGCTTGATTTCCATGGAAGAGCTCTGTAGAACACTATGCTTTGCTGTTGCTGTGTCGGTTTTCTCAAGAAACAAACCCTGTTTGTTCTCTGTACTTGCAGCGAGCAGAGAAGCTCTTGAAGACACGTACCTGCTTTCTCCACTACTGACGTATATTTTGTACCAGTTGGTGTATTCCTCATCTGGAGAGCAGGAGCAAAGGTTTTAGGACCTAAATTGCTTGATTTCCTTGGAAGAGATATGTAGAACACTGTGCTTTGCCGTTACTGTGTTGGTTTTCTCAAGACACAAGTCCTGTTGGTTGTCTGTGTTTGCAGCAAGCAGAGAAGCTGCTGCAGACACTTTCTTGCTCCTTTTCCACTAGTGAAGTATATTTTGTACCAGTTGGTGTATTCCTCGTCTGCAGAGCAAGAGCAAAGGTTTTAGGATCTAAATTGCTTGTTTTCCATGGAAGAGCTATGTAGAACACTATGCTTTGCTGTTGCTGTGTTGGTTTTCTCAAGAAACAAACCCTGTTTGTTTTCTGTGTTTTCAGCAATCAGAGAAGCTGCTGCAGACACTTTCTTGCCCCTTTTTCCACAAGTGAAGTATATTTTGTACCAGTTGGTGTATTCCTCGTCTGCAGAGCAAGTGCAAAGGTTTTAGGATCTAAATTGCTTGTTTTCCATGGAAGAGCTATGTAGAACACTATGCTTTGCTGTTGCTGTGTTGGTTTTCTCAAGACACAAGTCCTGTTTGTTCCCTGTGTTTTCAGCAAGCAGAGAAGCTGCTGCAGACACTTTCTTGCCCCTTTTCCACAAGTGAAGTATATTTTGTACCAGTTGGTGTATTCCTCGTCTGCAGAGCAAGAGCAAATATGTTAGGACCTAAATTGCTTGATTTCCATGGAAGAGCTCTGTAGAACACTATGCTTTGCTGTTGCTGTGTCGGTTTTCTCAAGAAACAAACCCTGTTTGTTCTCTGTACTTGCAGCGAGCAGAGAAGCTCTTGAAGACACGTACCTGCTTTCTCCACTACTGACGTATATTTTGTACCAGTTGGTGTATTCCTCGTCTGCAGAGCAAGAGCAAAGGTTTTAGGATCTAAATTGCTTGTTTTCCATGGAAGAGCTATTAAGAACACTATGCTTTGCTGTTGCTGTGTTGGTTTTCTCAAGACACAAGCCCTGTTTGTTCTCTGTGTTTGCAGCAAGCAGAGAAGCTGCTGCAGACACTTTCTTGCTCCTTTTCCACTAGTGAAGTATATTTTGTACCAGTTGGTGTATTCCTCGTCTGCAGAGCAAGAGCAAAGGTTTTAGGATCTAAATTGCTTGTTTTCCATGGAAAAGCTATTAAGAACACTATGCTTTGCTGTTGCTGTGTTGGTTTTCTCAAGACTCAAGCCCTGTTTGTTCTCTGTGTTTTCAGCAAGCAGAGAAGCTGCTGCAGACACTTTCTTGCCCCTTTTCCACTAGTGAAGTATATTTTGTACCAGTTGGTGTATTCCTCGTCTGCAGAGCAAGTGCAAAGGTTTTAGGATCTAAATTGCTTGTTTTCCATGGAAGAGCTATGTAGAACACTATGCTTTGCTGTTGCTGTGTTGGTTTTCTAAAGACACAAGCCCTGTTTGTTCCCTGTGTTTTCAGCAAGCAGAGAAGCTGCTGCAGACACTTTCTTGCCCCTTTTCCACAAGTGAAGTATATTTTGTGCCAGTTGGTGTGTTCCTCGTCTGCAGAGCAAGAGCAAAGGTTTTAGGATCTAAATTGCTTGTTTTCCATGGAAGAGCTATGTAGAACACTATGCTTTGCTGTTGCTGTGTTGGTTTTCTCAAGACACAAGTCCTGTTGGTTGTCTGTGTTTGCAGCAAGCAGAGAAGCTGCTGCAGACACTTTCTTGCCCCTTTTCCACAAGTGAAGTATATTTTGTACCAGTTGGTGTATTCCTCGTCTGCAGAGCAAGAGCAAAGGTTTTAGGATCTAAATTGCTTGTTTTCCATGGAAGAGCTCTGTAGAACACTATGCTTTGCTGTTGCTGTGTCGGTTTTCTCAAGAAACAAACCCTGTTTGTTCTCTGTACTTGCAGCGAGCAGAGAAGCTCTTGAAGACACGTACCTGCTTTCTCCACTACTGACGTATATTTTGTACCAGTTGGTGTATTCTTCGTCTGGAGAGCAGGAGCAAAGGTTTTAGGACCTAAATTGCTTGATTTCCTTGGAAGAGATATGTAGAACACTGTGCTTTGCTGTTACTGTGTTGGTTTTTTCAAGACACAAGTCCTGTTGGTTGTCTGTGTTTGCAGCAAGCAGAGAAGCTGCTGCAGACAGTTTCTTGCCTTTTTTCCACAAGTGAAGTATATTTTGTACCAGTTGGTGTATTCCTCGTCTGCAGAGCAAGAGCAAAGGTGTTAGGACCTAAACTGCTTAATTTCCATGGAAGAGCTCTGTAGAACACTATGGTTTTCGGTTGCTGTGTTTGTTTTCTCAAGACACAAGCCCTGTTTGTTCTCTGTGTTTTCAGCAAGCAGAGAAGCTGCTGCAGACACTTTCTTGCCCCTTTTCCACTAGTGAAGTATATTTTGTACCAGTTGGTGTATTCCTCGTCTGCAGAGCAAGAGCAAAGGTTTTAGGATCTAAATTGCTTGTTTTCCATGGAAGAGCTATGTAGAACACTATGCTTTGCTGTTGCTGTGTTGGTTTTCTAAAGACACAAACCCTGTTTGTTCTCTGTGTTTTCAGCAAGCAGAGAAGCTGCTGCAGACACTTTCTTGCTCCTTTTCCACTAGTGAAGTATATTTTGTACCAGTTGGTGTATTCCTCGTCTGGAGAGCAGGAGCAAAGGTTTTAGGACCTAAATTGCTTGATTTCCTTGGAAGAGATATGTAGAACACTGTGCTTTGCTGTTGCTGTGTTGGTTTTCTCAAGACACAAACCCTGTTTGTTCCCTGTGTTTTCAGCAAGCAGAGAAGCTGCTGCAGACACTTTCTTGCCCCTTTTCCACAAGTGAAGTATATTTTGTACCAGTTGGTGTATTCCTCGTCTGCAGAGCAAGAGCAAAGGTTTTAGGATCTAAATTGCTTGATTTCCATGGAAGAGCTATGTAGAACACTATGCTTTGCTGTTGCTGTGTTGGTTTTCTAAAGACACAAACCCTGTTTGTTCCCTGTGTTTTCAGCAAGCAGAGAAGCTGCTGCAGACACTTTCTTGCCCCTTTTCCACAAGTGAAGTATATTTTGTACCAGTTGGTGTATTCCTTGTCTGCAGAGCAAGAGCAAAGGTTTTAGGACCTAAATTGCTTGATTTCCTTGGAAGAGATATGTAGAACACTGTGCTTTGCTGTTGCTGTGTTGGTTTTCTCAAGACACAAACCCTGTTTGTTCCCTGTGTTTTCAGCAAGCAGAGAAGCTGCTGCAGACACTTTCTTGCCCCTTTTCCACAAGTGAAGTATATTTTGTACCAGTTGGTGTATTCCTCATCTGCAGAGCAAGAGCAAAGGTGTTAGGACCTAAATTGCTTGATTTCCATGGAAGAGCTCTGTAGAACACTATGCTTTGCTGTTGCTGTGTCGGTTTTCTCAAGAAACAAACCCTGTTTGTTCTCTGTACTTGCAGCGAGCAGAGAAGCTCTTGAAGACACGTACCTGCTTTCTCCACTACTGACGTATATTTTGTACCAGTTGGTGTATTCCTCGTCTGGAGAGCAGGAGCAAAGGTTTTAGGACCTAAATTGCTTGATTTCCTTGGAAGAGATATGTAGAACACTGTGCTTTGCTGTTACTGTGTTGGTTTTCTCAAGACACAAGCCTTGTTAGTTGTATGTGTTTCCAGCCAGCAGAGAAGCTGCTGCAGACACTTTCTTGCCCCTTTTCCACAAGTGAAGTATATTTTGTACCAGTTGGTGTATTCCTCGTCTGCAGAGCAAGAGCAAAGGTTTTAGGATCTAAATTGCTTGTTTTCCATGGAAGAGCTATGTAGAACACTATGCTTTGCTGTTGCTGTGTTGGTTTTCTCAAGACACAAGCCCTGTTTGTTCTCTGTGTTTTCAGCAAGCAGAGAAGCTGCTGCAGACACTTTCTTGCCCCTTTTCCACTAGTGAAGTATATTTTGTACCAGTTGGTGTATTCCTCGTCTGCAGAGCAAGAGCAAAGGTTTTAGGATCTAAATTGCTTGTTTTCCATGGAAGAGCTATGTAGAACACTATGCTTTGCTGTTGCTGTGTTGGTTTTCTCAAGACACAAGTCCTGTTGGTTGTCTGTGTTTGCAGCAAGCAGAGAAGCTGCTGCAGACACTTTCTTGCCCCTTTTTCACAAGTGAAGTATATTTTGTACCAGTTGGTGTGTTCCTCGTCTGCAAAGCAAGAGCAAAGGTTTTAGGACTTAAATTGCTTGATTTCCATGGAAGAGATATGTAGAACACTATGCTTTGCTGTTGCTGTGTTGGTTTTCTCAAGACACAAACCCTGTTTGTTCCCTGTGTTTTCAGCAAGCAGAGAAGCTGCTGCAGACACTTTCTTGCCCCTTTTCCACAAGTGAAGTATATTTTGTACCAGTTGGTGTATTCCTCGTCTGCAGAGCAAGAGCAAAGGTTTTAGGATCTAAATTGCTTGTTTTCCATGGAAGAGCTATGTAGAACACTATGCTTTGCTGTTGCTGTGTTGGTTTTCTCAAGACACAAACCCTGTTTGTTCTCTGTGTTTTCAGCAAGCAGAGAAGCTGCTGCAGACACTTTCTTGCTCCTTTTCCACTAGTGAAGTATATTTTGTACCAGTTGGTGTATTCCTCGTCTGGAGAGCAGGAGCAAAGGTTTTAGGACCTAAATTGCTTGATTTCCTTGGAAGAGATATGTAGAACACTGTGCTTTGCTGTTGCTGTGTTGGTTTTCTCAAGACACAAAC
Source organism: Prinia subflava (assembly GCF_021018805.1). Lineage (NCBI taxonomy): Eukaryota > Metazoa > Chordata > Aves > Passeriformes > Cisticolidae > Prinia > Prinia subflava. The sequence goes on along the minus strand of NW_026960902.1, from coordinate 9,718 downwards.
CCTGTTTGTTCCCTGTGTTTTCAGCAAGCAGAGAAGCTGCTGCAGACACTTTCTTGCCCCTTTTCCACAAGTGAAGTATATTTTGTACCAGTTGCTGTATTCCTCGTCTGCAGAGCAAGAGCAAAGGTTTTAGGATCTAAATTGCTTGTTTTCCATGGAAGAGCTATGTAGAACACTATGCTTTGCTGTTGCTGTGTTTGTTTTCTCAAGACACAAGCCCTGTTTGTTCTCTGTGTTTTCAGCAAGCAGAGAAGCTGCTGCAGACACTTTCTTGCTCCTTTTCCACTAGTGAAGTATATTTTGTACCAGTTTGTGTATTCCTCGTCTGCAGAGCAAGAGCAAAGGTTTTAGGATCTAAATTGCTTGTTTTCCATGGAAGAGCTCTGTAGAACACTATGCTTTGCTGTTGCTGTGTTGGTTTTCTCAAGACACAAGTCCTGTTGGTTGTCTGTGTTTGCAGCAAGCAGAGAAGCTGCTGCAGACACTTGCCCCTTTTTCACAAGTGAAGTATATTTTGTACCAGTTGGTGTGTTCCTCGTCTGCAAAGCAAGAGCAAATGTGTTAGGACCTAAATTGCTTGATTTCCATGGAAGAGCTATGTAGAACACTATGCTTTGCTGTTGCTGTGTTGGTTTTCTCAAGAAACAAACCCTGTTTGTTCTCTGTACTTGCAGCGAGCAGAGAAGCTCTTGAAGACACGTACCTGCTTTCTCCACTACTGACGTATATTTTGTACCAGTTGGTGTATTCCTCGTCTGGAGAGCAGGAGCAAAGGTTTTAGGACCTAAATTGCTTGATTTCCTTGGAAGAGATATGTAGAACACTGTGCTTTGCTGTTGCTGTGTTGGTTTTCTCAAGACACAAGCCCTGTTTGTTCTCTGTGTTTTCAGCAAGCAGAGAAGCTGCTGCAGACACTTTCTTGCTCCTTTTCCACTAGTGAAGTATATTTTGTACCAGTTGGTGTGTTCCTCGTCTGCAAAGCAAGAGCAAAGGTTTTAGGACTTAAATTGCTTGATTTCCATGGAAGAGATATGTAGAAGACTGTGCTTTGCTGTTGCTGTGTTGGTTTTCTCAAGACACAAGCCCTGTTTGTTCCCTGTGTTTTCAGCAAGCAGAGAAGCTGCTGCAGACACTTTCTTGCCCCTTTTCCACAAGTGAAGTATATTTTGTACCAGTTGGTGTATTCCTCGTCTGCAGAGCAAGAGCAAAGGTTTTAGGATCTAAATTGCTTGTTTTCCATGGAAGAGCTATGTAGAACACTATGCTTTGCTGTTGCTGTGTTGGTTTTCTAAAGACACAAACCCTGTTTGTTCTCTGTGTTTTCAGCAAGCAGAGAAGCTGCTGCAGACACTTTCTTGCTCCTTTTCCACTAGTGAAGTATATTTTGTACCAGTTGGTGTATTCCTCGTCTGGAGAGCAGGAGCAAAGGTTTTAGGACCTAAATTGCTTGATTTCCTTGGAAGAGATATGTAGAACACTGTGCTTTGCTGTTGCTGTGTTGGTTTTCTCAAGACACAAACCCTGTTTGTTCCCTGTGTTTTCAGCAAGCAGAGAAGCTGCTGCAGACACTTTCTTGCCCCTTTTCCACAAGTGAAGTATATTTTGTACCAGTTGGTGTATTCCTCGTCTGCAGAGCAGGAGCAAAGGTTTTAGGATCTAAATTGCTTGTTTTCCATGGAAGAGCTATGTAGAACACTATGCTTTGCTGTTGCTGTGTTGGTTTTCTCAAGACACAAACCCTGTTTGTTCCCTGTGTTTTCAGCAAGCAGAGAAGCTGCTGCAGACACTTTCTTGCCCCTTTTTCACAAGTGAAGTATATTTTGTACCAGTTGGTGTGTTCCTCGTCTGCAAAGCAAGAGCAAAGGTTTTAGGACTAAAATTGCTTGATTTCCATGGAAGAGATATGTAGAACACTGTGCTTTGCTGTTGCTGTGTTGGTTTTCTCAAGAAGCAAACCCTGTTTGTTCCCTGTGTTTTCAGCAAGCAGAGAAGCTGCTGCAGACACTTTCTTGCCCCTTTTCCACAAGTGAAGTATATTTTGTACCAGTTGGTGTATTCCTCGTCTGCAGAGCAAGAGCAAAGGTTTTAGGATCTAAATTGCTTGTTTTCCATGGAAGAGCTCTGTAGAACACTATGCTTTGCTGTTGCTGTGTTGGTTTTCTCAAGACACAAGTCCTGTTGGTTGTCTGTGTTTGCAGCAAGCAGAGAAGCTGCTGCAGACACTTTCTTGCCCCTTTTTCACAAGTGAAGTATATTTTGTACCAGTTGGTGTGTTCCTCGTCTGCAAAGCAAGAGCAAATGTGTTAGGACCTAAATTGCTTGATTTCCATGGAAGAGCTATGTAGAACACTATGCTTTGCTGTTGCTGTGTTGGTTTTCTCAAGAAACAAACCCTGTTTGTTCTCTGTACTTGCAGCGAGCAGAGAAGCTCTTGAAGACACGTACCTGCTTTCTCCACTACTGACGTATATTTTGTACCAGTTGGTGTATTCCTCGTCTGCAGAGCAAGAGCAAAGGTTTTAGGATCTAAATTGCTTGTTTTCCATGGAAGAGCTATGTAGAACACTATGGTTTTCGGTTGCTGTGTTTGTTTTCTCAAGACACAAGCCCTGTTTGTTCCCTGTGTTTTCAGCAAGCAGAGAAGCTGCTGCAGACACTTTCTTGCCCCTTTTCCACAAGTGAAGTATATTTTGTACCAGTTGGTGTATTCCTCGTCTGCAGAGCAAGAGCAAAGGTTTTAGGATCTAAATTGCTTGTTTTCCATGGAAGAGCTATGTAGAACACTATGCTTTGCTGTTGCTGTGTTGGTTTTCTAAAGACACAAACCCTGTTTGTTCTCTGTGTTTTCAGCAAGCAGAGAAGCTGCTGCAGACACTTTCTTGCTCCTTTTCCACTAGTGAAGTATATTTTGTACCAGTTGGTGTATTCCTCGTCTGGAGAGCAGGAGCAAAGGTTTTAGGACCTAAATTGCTTGATTTCCTTGGAAGAGATATGTAGAACACTGTGCTTTGCTGTTGCTGTGTTGGTTTTCTCAAGACACAAACCCTGTTTGTTCCCTGTGTTTTCAGCAAGCAGAGAAGCTGCTGCAGACACTTTCTTGCCCCTTTTCCACAAGTGAAGTATATTTTGTACCAGTTGGTGTATTCCTCGTCTGCAGAGCAGGAGCAAAGGTTTTAGGATCTAAATTGCTTGTTTTCCATGGAAGAGCTATGTAGAACACTATGCTTTGCTGTTGCTGTGTTTGTTTTCTCAAGACACAAGCCCTGTTTGTTCTCTGTGTTTTCAGCAAGCAGAGAAGCTGCTGCAGACACTTTCTTGCCCCTTTTTCACAAGTGAAGTATATTTTGTACCAGTTGGTGTGTTCCTCGTCTGCAAAGCAAGAGCAAAGGTTCTAGGACTTAAATTGCTTGATTTCCATGGAAGAGATATGTAGAACACTGTGCTATGCTTTTGCTGTGTTGGTTTTCTCAAGACACAAACCCTGTTTGTTCCCTGTGTTTTCAGCAAGCAGAGAAGCTGCTGCAGACACTTTCTTGCCCCTTTTCCACAAGTGAAGTATATTTTGTACCAGTTGGTGTATTCCTCGTCTGCAGAGCATGAGCAAAGGTTTTAGGATCTAAATTGCTTGTTTTCCATGGAAGAGCTATGTAGAACACTATGCTTTGCTGTTGCTGTGTTGGTTTTCTCAAGACACAAGTCCTGTTGGTTGTCTGTGTTTGCAGCAAGCAGAGAAGCTGCTGCAGACACTTTCTTGCCCCTTTTTCACAAGTGAAGTATATTTTGTACCAGTTGGTGTGTTCCTCGTCTGCAAAGCAAGAGCAAATGTGTTAGGACCTAAATTGCTTGATTTCCATGGAAGAGCTATTAAGAACACTATGCTTTGCTGTTGCTGTGTTGGTTTTCTCAAGAAACAAACCCTGTTTGTTCTCTGTACTTGCAGCGAGCAGAGAAGCTCTTGAAGACACGTACCTGCTTTCTCCACTACTGACGTATATTTTGTACCAGTTGGTGTATTCCTCGTCTGCAGAGCAAGAGCAAAGGTTTTAGGATCTAAATTGCTTGTTTTCCATGGAAGAGCTATGTAGAACACTATGGTTTTCGGTTGCTGTGTTTGTTTTCTCAAGACACAAGCCCTGTTTGTTCTCTGTGTTTTCAGCAATCAGAGAAGCTGCTGCAGACACTTTCTTGCTCCTTTTCCACTAGTGAAGTATATTTTGTACCAGTTGGTGTATTCCTCGTCTGGAGAGCAAGAGCAAAGGTTTTAGGACCTAAATTGCTTGATTTCCTTGGAAGAGATATGTAGAACACTGTGCTTTGCTGTTGCTGTGTTGGTTTTCTCAAGACACAAACCCTGTTTGTTCCCTGTGTTTTCAGCAAGCAGAGAAGCTGCTGCAGACACTTTCTTGCCCCTTTTCCACAAGTGAAGTATATTTTGTACCAGTTGGTGTATTCCTCGTCTGCAAAGCAAGAGCAAAGGTTTTAGGACTTAAATTTCTTGATTTCCATGGAAGAGCTATGTAGAACACTATGCTTTGCTGTTGCTGTGTTGGTTTTCTAAAGACACAAACCCTGTTTGTTCTCTGTGTTTTCAGCAAGCAGAGAAGCTGCTGCAGACACTTTCTTGCTCCTTTTCCACTAGTGAAGTATATTTTGTACCAGTTGGTGTATTCCTCGTCTGGAGAGCAGGAGCAAAGGTTTTAGGATCTAAATTGCTTGATTTCCATGGAAGAGATATGTAGAACACTGTGCTTTGCTGTTGCTGTGTTGGTTTTCTCAAGACACAAACCCTGTTTGTTCCCTGTGTTTTCAGCAAGCAGAGAAGCTGCTGCAGACACTTTCTTGCCCCTTTTCCACAAGTGAAGTATATTTTGTACCAGTTGGTGTATTCCTCGTCTGCAGAGCAAGAGCAAAGGTTTTAGGATCTAAATTGCTTGTTTTCCATGGAAGAGCTATGTAGAACACTATGCTTTGCTGTTGCTGTGTTGGTTTTCTCAAGACACAAACCCTGTTTGTTCCCTGTGTTTTCAGCAAGCAGAGAAGCTGCTGCAGACACTTTCTTGCCCCTTTTCCACAAGTGAAGTATATTTTGTACCAGTTTGTGTATTCCTCGTCTGCAGAGCAAGAGCAAAGGTTTTAGGATCTAAATTGCTTGTTTTCCATGGAAGAGCTCTGTAGAACACTATGTTTGCTGTTGCTGTGTTGGTTTTCTCAAGACACAAGCCCTGTTTGTTCTCTGTGTTTTCAGCAAGCAGAGAAGCTGCTGCAGACACTTTCTTGCCCCTTTTCCACTAGTGAAGTATATTTTGTACCAGTTGGTGTATTCCTCGTCTGCAGAGCAAGAGCAAAGGTTTTAGGATCTAAATTGCTTGTTTTCCATGGAAGAGCTATGTAGAACACTATGCTTTGCTGTTGCTGTGTTGGTTTTCTAAAGACACAAACCCTGTTTGTTCTCTGTGTTTTCAGCAAGCAGAGAAGCTGCTGCAGACACTTTCTTGCTCCTTTTCCACTAGTGAAGTATATTTTGTACCAGTTGGTGTATTCCTCGTCTGGAGAGCAGGAGCAAAGGTTTTAGGACCTAAATTGCTTGATTTCCTTGGAAGAGATATGTAGAACACTGTGCTTTGCTGTTGCTGTGTTGGTTTTCTCAAGACACAAACCCTGTTTGTTCCCTGTGTTTTCAGCAAGCAGAGAAGCTGCTGCAGACACTTTCTTGCCCCTTTTCCACAAGTGAAGTATATTTTGTACCAGTTGGTGTATTCCTCGTCTGCAGAGCAAGAGCAAAGGTTTTAGGATCTAAATTGCTTGATTTCCATGGAAGAGCTATGTAGAACACTATGCTTTGCTGTTGCTGTGTTGGTTTTCTAAAGACACAAACCCTGTTTGTTCCCTGTGTTTTCAGCAAGCAGAGAAGCTGCTGCAGACACTTTCTTGCCCCTTTTCCACAAGTGAAGTATATTTTGTACCAGTTGGTGTATTCCTTGTCTGCAGAGCAAGAGCAAAGGTTTTAGGACCTAAATTGCTTGATTTCCTTGGAAGAGATATGTAGAACACTGTGCTTTGCTGTTGCTGTGTTGGTTTTCTCAAGACACAAACCCTGTTTGTTCCCTGTGTTTTCAGCAAGCAGAGAAGCTGCTGCAGACACTTTCTTGCCCCTTTTCCACAAGTGAAGTATATTTTGTACCAGTTGGTGTATTCCTCATCTGCAGAGCAAGAGCAAAGGTGTTAGGACCTAAATTGCTTGATTTCCATGGAAGAGCTCTGTAGAACACTATGCTTTGCTGTTGCTGTGTCGGTTTTCTCAAGAAACAAACCCTGTTTGTTCTCTGTACTTGCAGCGAGCAGAGAAGCTCTTGAAGACACGTACCTGCTTTCTCCACTACTGACGTATATTTTGTACCAGTTGGTGTATTCCTCGTCTGGAGAGCAGGAGCAAAGGTTTTAGGACCTAAATTGCTTGATTTCCTTGGAAGAGATATGTAGAACACTGTGCTTTGCTGTTACTGTGTTGGTTTTCTCAAGACACAAGCCTTGTTAGTTGTATGTGTTTCCAGCCAGCAGAGAAGCTGCTGCAGACACTTTCTTGCCCCTTTTCCACAAGTGAAGTATATTTTGTACCAGTTGGTGTATTCCTCGTCTGCAGAGCAAGAGCAAAGGTTTTAGGATCTAAATTGCTTGTTTTCCATGGAAGAGCTATGTAGAACACTATGCTTTGCTGTTGCTGTGTTGGTTTTCTCAAGACACAAGCCCTGTTTGTTCTCTGTGTTTTCAGCAAGCAGAGAAGCTGCTGCAGACACTTTCTTGCCCCTTTTCCACTAGTGAAGTATATTTTGTACCAGTTGGTGTATTCCTCGTCTGCAGAGCAAGAGCAAAGGTTTTAGGATCTAAATTGCTTGTTTTCCATGGAAGAGCTATGTAGAACACTATGCTTTGCTGTTGCTGTGTTGGTTTTCTCAAGACACAAACCCTGTTTGTTCTCTGTGTTTTCAGCAAGCAGAGAAGCTGCTGCAGACACTTTCTTGCTCCTTTTCCACTAGTGAAGTATATTTTGTACCAGTTGGTGTATTCCTCGTCTGGAGAGCAGGAGCAAAGGTTTTAGGACCTAAATTGCTTGATTTCCTTGGAAGAGATATGTAGAACACTGTGCTTTGCTGTTGCTGTGTTGGTTTTCTCAAGACACAAACCCTGTTTGTTCCCTGTGTTTTCAGCAAGCAGAGAAGCTGCTGCAGACACTTTCTTGCCCCTTTTCCACAAGTGAAGTATATTTTGTACCAGTTGCTGTATTCCTCGTCTGCAGAGCAAGAGCAAAGGTTTTAGGATCTAAATTGCTTGTTTTCCATGGAAGAGCTATGTAGAACACTATGCTTTGCTGTTGCTGTGTTTGTTTTCTCAAGACACAAGCCCTGTTTGTTCTCTGTGTTTTCAGCAAGCAGAGAAGCTGCTGCAGACACTTTCTTGCTCCTTTTCCACTAGTGAAGTATATTTTGTACCAGTTTGTGTATTCCTCGTCTGCAGAGCAAGAGCAAAGGTTTTAGGATCTAAATTGCTTGTTTTCCATGGAAGAGCTCTGTAGAACACTATGCTTTGCTGTTGCTGTGTTGGTTTTCTCAAGACACAAGTCCTGTTGGTTGTCTGTGTTTGCAGCAAGCAGAGAAGCTGCTGCAGACACTTGCCCCTTTTTCACAAGTGAAGTATATTTTGTACCAGTTGGTGTGTTCCTCGTCTGCAAAGCAAGAGCAAATGTGTTAGGACCTAAATTGCTTGATTTCCATGGAAGAGCTATGTAGAACACTATGCTTTGCTGTTGCTGTGTTGGTTTTCTCAAGAAACAAACCCTGTTTGTTCTCTGTACTTGCAGCGAGCAGAGAAGCTCTTGAAGACACGTACCTGCTTTCTCCACTACTGACGTATATTTTGTACCAGTTGGTGTATTCCTCGTCTGGAGAGCAGGAGCAAAGGTTTTAGGACCTAAATTGCTTGATTTCCTTGGAAGAGATATGTAGAACACTGTGCTTTGCTGTTGCTGTGTTGGTTTTCTCAAGACACAAGCCCTGTTTGTTCTCTGTGTTTTCAGCAAGCAGAGAAGCTGCTGCAGACACTTTCTTGCTCCTTTTCCACTAGTGAAGTATATTTTGTACCAGTTGGTGTGTTCCTCGTCTGCAAAGCAAGAGCAAAGGTTTTAGGACTTAAATTGCTTGATTTCCATGGAAGAGATATGTAGAAGACTGTGCTTTGCTGTTGCTGTGTTGGTTTTCTCAAGACACAAGCCCTGTTTGTTCCCTGTGTTTTCAGCAAGCAGAGAAGCTGCTGCAGACACTTTCTTGCCCCTTTTCCACAAGTGAAGTATATTTTGTACCAGTTGGTGTATTCCTCGTCTGCAGAGCAAGAGCAAAGGTTTTAGGATCTAAATTGCTTGTTTTCCATGGAAGAGCTATGTAGAACACTATGCTTTGCTGTTGCTGTGTTGGTTTTCTAAAGACACAAACCCTGTTTGTTCTCTGTGTTTTCAGCAAGCAGAGAAGCTGCTGCAGACACTTTCTTGCTCCTTTTCCACTAGTGAAGTATATTTTGTACCAGTTGGTGTATTCCTCGTCTGGAGAGCAGGAGCAAAGGTTTTAGGACCTAAATTGCTTGATTTCCTTGGAAGAGATATGTAGAACACTGTGCTTTGCTGTTGCTGTGTTGGTTTTCTCAAGACACAAACCCTGTTTGTTCCCTGTGTTTTCAGCAAGCAGAGAAGCTGCTGCAGACACTTTCTTGCCCCTTTTCCACAAGTGAAGTATATTTTGTACCAGTTGGTGTATTCCTCGTCTGCAGAGCAGGAGCAAAGGTTTTAGGATCTAAATTGCTTGTTTTCCATGGAAGAGCTATGTAGAACACTATGCTTTGCTGTTGCTGTGTTGGTTTTCTCAAGACACAAACCCTGTTTGTTCCCTGTGTTTTCAGCAAGCAGAGAAGCTGCTGCAGACACTTTCTTGCCCCTTTTTCACAAGTGAAGTATATTTTGTACCAGTTGGTGTGTTCCTCGTCTGCAAAGCAAGAGCAAAGGTTTTAGGACTAAAATTGCTTGATTTCCATGGAAGAGATATGTAGAACACTGTGCTTTGCTGTTGCTGTGTTGGTTTTCTCAAGAAGCAAACCCTGTTTGTTCCCTGTGTTTTCAGCAAGCAGAGAAGCTGCTGCAGACACTTTCTTGCCCCTTTTCCACAAGTGAAGTATATTTTGTACCAGTTGGTGTATTCCTCGTCTGCAGAGCAAGAGCAAAGGTTTTAGGATCTAAATTGCTTGTTTTCCATGGAAGAGCTCTGTAGAACACTATGCTTTGCTGTTGCTGTGTTGGTTTTCTCAAGACACAAGTCCTGTTGGTTGTCTGTGTTTGCAGCAAGCAGAGAAGCTGCTGCAGACACTTTCTTGCCCCTTTTTCACAAGTGAAGTATATTTTGTACCAGTTGGTGTGTTCCTCGTCTGCAAAGCAAGAGCAAATGTGTTAGGACCTAAATTGCTTGATTTCCATGGAAGAGCTATGTAGAACACTATGCTTTGCTGTTGCTGTGTTGGTTTTCTCAAGAAACAAACCCTGTTTGTTCTCTGTACTTGCAGCGAGCAGAGAAGCTCTTGAAGACACGTACCTGCTTTCTCCACTACTGACGTATATTTTGTACCAGTTGGTGTATTCCTCGTCTGCAGAGCAAGAGCAAAGGTTTTAGGATCTAAATTGCTT
>NW_026960901.1:0-30868 GCF_021018805.1 Prinia subflava | reverse complement strand
AAGGAAATGTGCCTGAACGTCCCAAAGGGTCACTATGATAAAGTGAACATAGAGGTATACCAGCCCTCTCATTTCCTAACTTAGAAAAACAGGAATCGAACCTGCACTAAAGGGATCAAAACCCTCCATACTCCCATTATATTACTTTCTAGTAGGGTCAGCTAACAAAGCTATCGGGCCCATACCCCGAAAATGATGGTTTAACCCCTTCCCCTACTAATGAACCCACAAGCAAAATTAATTTTCGCAATCAGCCTGTTTATAGGGACTGCCATCACAATCTCGAGCAACCACTGAATAATAGCCTGGGCCGGCCTTGAAATCAACACCCTAGCAATCCTGCCACTGATCTCAAAATCCCACCATCCACGAGCCATTGAAGCCGCAACCAAGTACTTCCTTACCCAAGCAACTGCCTCCGCACTAGTCTTATTTTCCAGCATAACCAATGCATGGCACACCGGACAATGGGACATCACCCAACTAACCCATCCAATATCGTGCCTCATCCTAACCTCCGCCCTAGCAATAAAACTAGGACTAGTCCCATTTCATTTCTGATTCCCAGAAGTCCTCCAAGGGTCCCCACTTACCACAGGCCTCCTCCTATCAACAATGATAAAATTACCCCCTATCTCACTGCTATTCATAACATCACCCTCACTAAACCCTACTCTGCTAGCCTGCATAGCAATCATATCTGCCGCTCTGGGAGGATGAATAGGACTAAACCAAACACAAATCCGAAAAATCCTAGCCTTCTCCTCCATCTCCCATCTAGGATGGATAACAATCATTATCTCGTACAACCCTAAACTAACCTTACTTAATTTTTACCTCTACACACTAATAACAATAGCAGTATTCCTAACTTTAAACACAATTAAAGTCTCAAAACTATCAACCCTAATAACTGCATGGACAAAGGTACCAGCACTAAACGCCATACTACTACTAACAATACTCTCTATAGCAGGACTGCCCCCATTAACAGGTTTCCTCCCAAAATGACTTATCATCCAAGAGCTAACTAAACAAGACATAATCCCAATAGCAACTTCAATCTCCCTCCTATCACTCCTAAGCCTATTCTTCTATCTTCGCCTAGCATACTGTGCAACAATCACACTACCCCCACACACCACCAACCACATTAAACAATGACATACTAACAAACCAACCAGCACCTTAATTGCCATCCTAATCACCATATCAACTGCACTCCTACCGGTTTCACCACCACTAATCACCACTATTATTTAAGAAACTTAGGATCACTTAAACCGAAGGCCTTCAAAGCCTTAAACAAGAGTTAAACCCTCTTAGTTTCTGCTAAGATCCGCAGGATGCTACCCCACATCTCCTGAATGCAACCCAGGTACTTTAATTAAGCTAGGACCTTACAACCCAACTAGGTAGATGGGCTTCGATCCCACAACAATATAGTTAACAGCTACATGCCCTAACCAACAGGCTTCTACCTAAGACTTCGGCGCAATCAATACGCATCTGCGAGTTTGCAACCCGCCGTGAATTTCACCACAAAGCCGATAAGAAGAGGAATTGAACCTCTGTAAAAAGGACTACAGCCTAACGCTTATACACTCAGCCATCTTACCTGTGACATTCATTAACCGATGATTATTCTCAACCAACCACAAAGATATCGGTACCCTATACCTAATTTTCGGCGCATGGGCCGGAATAGTGGGCACCTCACTAAGCCTTCTCATCCGAGCAGAACTAGGCCAACCAGGAGCCCTGCTCGGAGACGACCAAATCTACAACGTGATCGTTACAGCACATGCTTTCGTAATAATCTTCTTTATAGTTATACCAATTATGATCGGGGGCTTCGGCAACTGACTAGTCCCCCTAATAATTGGGGCCCCAGACATAGCATTCCCACGAATGAACAACATAAGCTTCTGACTTCTACCACCCTCTTTCCTCCTTCTCCTGGCTTCCTCCACAGTCGAGGCAGGAGCAGGTACGGGCTGAACAGTGTACCCCCCATTAGCCGGCAACTTAGCCCATGCTGGAGCTTCAGTTGACCTAGCCATCTTCTCCCTTCACCTAGCTGGAATCTCATCAATTCTGGGCGCAATCAACTTTATCACCACAGCAATTAACATAAAACCACCAGCCCTCTCCCAATACCAAACCCCCCTATTTGTCTGATCAGTACTTATCACAGCAGTCCTACTGCTTCTCTCCCTCCCTGTACTCGCTGCCGGAATCACTATACTACTAACCGACCGCAACCTAAATACCACTTTCTTTGACCCGGCAGGAGGAGGAGACCCAGTACTTTATCAACACCTATTCTGATTCTTCGGACACCCTGAAGTCTACATCCTCATTCTACCAGGATTCGGAATCATCTCCCACGTCGTAACCTACTACTCAGGAAAAAAAGAACCTTTCGGTTATATAGGAATGGTATGAGCTATACTTTCCATCGGGTTCCTAGGATTTATCGTTTGGGCCCACCATATATTCACAGTAGGCATGGACGTAGACACCCGAGCATACTTCACATCAGCCACTATAATCATCGCCATCCCAACTGGCATTAAAGTATTCAGCTGACTAGCAACACTCCACGGAGGCATTATCAAATGAGACCCACCCATACTATGGGCCCTAGGATTCATCTTCCTATTCACCATCGGGGGCCTAACAGGGATCGTTTTAGCAAACTCTTCACTAGACATTGCTCTGCACGATACCTACTATGTAGTAGCTCACTTCCACTATGTACTATCAATAGGAGCAGTATTCGCAATTCTAGCCGGATTCACACACTGATTCCCACTATTCACCGGGTACACTCTACATTCCACATGAGCCAAAATCCACTTCGGAGTAATATTTGTAGGCGTTAACCTCACCTTCTTCCCACAACACTTCCTTGGCCTAGCTGGCATGCCACGTCGATACTCAGACTACCCAGACGCCTACACACTATGAAACACCATCTCATCAGTAGGTTCCCTAATCTCTATAACAGCCGTAATCATGCTAGTATTCATCATCTGAGAAGCCTTCGCATCCAAACGCAAAGCTTTCCAACCAGAACTTACAAGCACAAATATCGAATGAATCTACGGTTGCCCACCCCCATTCCACACCTTTGAAGAACCAGCCTTTGTCCAAGTACAAGAAAGGAAGGACTCGAACCCTCATATGTTGGTTTCAAGCCAACCGCATAAAACCACTTATGCTTCTTTCTCATAGAGACGCTAGTAAAACGATTACATAGCCTTGTCAAGGCTATATTGCAGGTGAAAACCCTGTGCGCCTCAAAATATGGCCAACCACTCACAACTTAATTTCCAAGACGCCTCATCACCAATTATAGAAGAACTGATACAATTCCACGACCACGCCATAATAGTGGCCCTAGCCATCTGCAGCTTGGTCCTCTATCTACTGACTCTAATACTAACAGGTAAACTCTCATCAAATACAGTTGATGCACAGGCGATCGAACTAGTATGAACAATCCTACCAGCCATAGTACTAATCACCCTAGCCCTGCCATCCCTGCGCATCCTATACATGATGGATGAAGTCAACCAACCAGACCTCACTCTAAAAGCCATTGGACACCAATGGTACTGATCCTACGAGTACACCGACTTCAAAGACCTAACATTCGACTCCTACATAACACCAACATCAGAGCTCCCACTAGGACACTTTCGACTTCTAGAAGTAGACCACCGTGTTATCGTCCCAATAAACTCTACCATCCGAGTTATTGTCACCGCTGACGACGTCCTGCACTCATGAGCTGTACCAAGCCTAGGCGTCAAAACGGATGCAATCCCAGGACGACTAAACCAAACTTCCTTCCTAGCAAACCGACCAGGAGTATTCTACGGACAATGCTCAGAGATCTGCGGAGCAAACCACAGCTTCATACCAATCGTAGTAGAGTCCACACCACTTGACAACTTCGAAAACTGATCTTCTCTACTATCTTCCTAATCATTAAGAAGCTATGAAACAGCGTTAGCCTTTTAAGCTAGAGAAAGAGGGACGCTAACCCTCCTTAATGACATGCCACAACTCAACCCAAATCCATGATTTTTTATCATACTAACCTCATGACTAACATTTTCAATAATCATCCAACCTAAAATCCTATCCATAACATCCCCAAACCCACCACTCAACAAGACCACTACCACCACCCCTACTACCCCATGAACTTGACCATGAACCTAAGTTTCTTCGACCAATTCTCAAGTCCATCCCTACTGGGCATTCCACTAATCCTCATCTCAATCACTTTCCCAGCCCTACTACTACCGTCACAAAACAACCGCTGGGTGACGAGCCGTCTATCCACCCTACAACTATGAGCGGTCAACCTCATCACAAAGCAACTAATAATACCACTGAACAAAAAAGGACACAAATGAGCCCTAATCCTAACCTCATTAATGGTATTCCTCCTACTAATCAACCTTCTAGGCCTATTGCCCTACACATTCACTCCAACCACCCAACTATCCATGAGCCTAGCCCTAGCCTTCCCACTATGACTAGCCACCCTCCTCACAGGGTTACGCAACCAACCTTCAACTACCCTAGGGCACCTGCTACCAGAAGGCACTCCAACACCGCTGATCCCAGCACTGGTCTTAATTGAAACAACAAGCCTTCTAATTCGTCCTATTGCGCTAGGAGTACGACTAACAGCCAACCTCACAGCAGGACACCTTTTAATCCAACTTATTTCTACCGCCACGATCGCCTTACTATCGACCATACCTATGGTCTCCCTACTAACATTCCTAATCCTGCTGCTACTAACCATCCTGGAAGTAGCCGTAGCCATGATCCAGGCCTACGTCTTTGTCCTCCTACTCAGCCTCTACCTCCAAGAAAACATCTAACACAATGGCACACCAAGCACACTCCTACCACATAGTAGATCCAAGCCCATGACCCATCTTCGGAGCAGCCGCCGCCCTACTAACCACGTCCGGCCTAACCATATGATTCCACTACCACTCCCCACAACTACTTGCCATTGGCCTATTATCAACCACCCTAGTCATATTCCAATGATGACGAGACATTGTACGCGAAAGCACATTCCAAGGTCACCACACTCCCACCGTCCAAAAAGGGCTACGATACGGCATAGTCCTGTTCATCACATCAGAAGCTTTCTTCTTCCTAGGCTTCTTCTGAGCCTTCTTCCACTCAAGCCTAGCCCCAACCCCAGAACTAGGAGGACAATGACCACCAGCAGGAATCAAACCCTTGAACCCCATAGAAGTACCGCTACTAAACACTGCCATCCTACTAGCTTCAGGAATCACCGTCACATGAGCCCATCACGCTATCATAGAGGCCCGCCGAAAACAAGCAATCTATGCTCTCACCTTAACTGTCCTCCTAGGATTCTACTTTACCGCACTACAAGCCATAGAATACTACGAAGCTCCCTTCTCCATCGCAGACGGAGTATACGGGTCTACCTTCTTCGTAGCCACTGGATTTCACGGCCTACACGTAATCATTGGCTCCACATTCCTCCTAATCTGCCTCCTACGCCTCATTAAATTCCACTTTACACCAAACCATCACTTTGGTTTCGAAGCAGCAGCCTGATACTGACACTTTGTAGACGTCGTATGACTATTCCTATATATCTCTATTTACTGATGAGGATCCTGCTCTTCTAGTATACTAATTACAATCGACTTCCAATCCTTAAAATCTGGTTCAAACCCAGAGAAGAGCAATAAACATAATCACATTTATAATCACCCTATCCATAACCCTAAGCATCGCCCTAACCATACTAAACCTATGACTGGCCCAAACGAACCCAGACTCAGAAAAACTATCCCCATACGAATGCGGCTTTGACCCATTAGGATCCGCTCGACTACCATTCTCCATTCGATTCTTCCTAGTAGCAATCCTATTCCTACTGTTCGACCTAGAAATTGCCCTACTCCTACCTCTTCCATGAGCCACCCAACTCCAAGCCCCAACCACTACACTAACATGAGCCTCAGTCCTTATCCTACTCCTCACCCTAGGTCTAGTGTACGAATGAACCCAAGGAGGGCTAGAATGGGCCGAATAACAGAAAGTTAGTCTAACCAAGACAGTTGATTTCGACTCAACAGATTATAGCCACAACCCTATAACTTTCTTAATGACCCTCCTACACCTAAGCTTCTACTCAGCCTTCTCCCTAAGCGCCTTAGGCCTAGCCTTCCACCGAACCCACCTAATCTCAGCCTTACTATGCTTAGAGGGCATGATATTGTCTATATATGTAGCCCTGTCAATATGACCCATCCAAACACAAATAACATCCGCCACCATACTACCAATACTTATACTAACATTCTCAGCCTGCGAAGCAGGAACGGGCTCGCCCTACTAGTAGCCTCAACACGCACCCACGGTTCAGACCACCTCCACAACTTTAACCTCCTAAAATGCTAAAAATCATCATACCAACTATTATACTCCTTCCCATGACCATATCCTCACCCAGCAAGTACCTTTGGGCTAATACCACAACACACAGCATATTAATTGCCGCCATTAGCCTACAGCTATTCACCCCAACATACTACCCAAACAAAAACCTATCTCACTGGACTGCTATCGACCAAATCTCTTCACCACTACTAGTCCTATCATGTTGACTCCTGCCTCTGATGCTAATGGCAAGTCAAAACCATCTAGAACAAGAACCAACCAACCGCAAACGAATCTTCATCACAACAATCATTCTAGCTCAACTATTCATCCTATCAGCCTTCTCAGCCTCGGAACTCATACTATTCTACATTGCTTTTGAAGCAACCCTAATCCCCACATTAATCCTCATCACCCGATGAGGAAACCAACCAGAACGACTTAAAGCCGGAATCTACCTACTGTTCTACACGCTTGCCAGCTCACTCCCCCTACTAATCGCCATCCTGCACCTACACAACCAAACTGGCACATTATACTTCCCAATACTTAAACTATCCCACCCAACCATCACACACTCCTGAACGGGCCTAGCAGCCAGCTTAGCCCTTCTCGTAGCATTCATGGTCAAAGCTCCACTATACGGACTACACCTATGACTGCCTAAAGCTCATGTAGAGGCCCCAATTGCCGGCTCAATGCTTCTCGCAGCCCTGCTCTTAAAACTGGGAGGCTACGGCATCATACGAGTCACTATCCTAGTAAACCCATCCCTAAACAACCTGCACTACCCATTCATCACCCTCTCTCTATGGGGAGCGCTCATAACTAGTGCCATCTGCCTACGACAAATCGACCTAAAGTCACTAATCGCTTACTCATCAGTAAGCCACATAGGCCTTGTCATCGCCGCAACTATAATCCAAACCCAATGAGCATTCTCAGGAGCAATGATCCTAATAATTTCACACGGACTAACCTCATCCATACTATTCTGCCTAGCCAACACAAACTACGAACGCACCCACAGCCGAATTCTACTACTAACACGAGGCATCCAGCCCCTACTCCCATTAATAGCCATCTGATGACTTTTAGCCAACCTAACAAACATGGCACTACCCCCCACAACTAACCTTATAGCAGAACTAACCATTGTAATCGCCCTGTTCAACTGATCCTCCCTAACAATCATCCTAACAGGCATTGCAATCCTCCTAACTGCCTCATACACCCTATACATACTAACAATGACACAACGAGGAGCACTCCCATCCCACATCACATCAATCCAAAACTCCTCCACACGAGAGCATCTTCTTATAGCCCTACACATAATCCCAATAGCCCTCCTCATCTTAAAGCCAGAGCTAATCTCCGGCATCCCAGTATGCAAGTATAGTTTCAACCCAAACATTAGACCGTGACTCTAAAGATAGAAGTTAAAACCTTCTTACCTGCCGAGGGGAGGTTTAACCAACAAGAACTGCTAATTCTTGCATCTGAGTCTAAAACCTCAGCCCCCTTACTTTCAAAGGATAATAGCAATCCAATGGTCTTAGGAACCACGTATCTTGGTGCAAATCCAAGTGAAAGTAATGGACCTACCACTAACCCTAAACACATTCACACTATTAACCCTAACAACCCTAACTACTCCAATCATTTTCCCACTATTATCAGACAGCCTCAAAAACACTCCCAACACCATCACACAAACAGTCAAAGCCTCATTTCTAATCAGCTTAGTCCCAATAACAATCCACATCCACTCAGGTATGGAAGGCCTGGTCTCTCATGAGAATGAAAATTCATCATAAACTTCAAAATCCCAATCAGCCTTAAACTAGACTTTTACTCCCTTACATTCTTCCCAATTGCCCTATTCGTGTCATGGTCAATCCTGCAATTCGCAACATGATACATGGCCTCAGACCCACACATCACAAAATTCTTCACCTTCCTCCTACTGTTCCTAATTACCATGCTAATCCTAATCATCGCCAATAACCTATTTGTCCTGTTCATTGGATGAGAAGGAGTAGGGATCATATCCTTCCTCCTGATCAGCTGATGACACGGACGAGCAGAAGCCAACACCGCCGCCCTACAAGCAGTGCTTTACAACCGAATCGGAGACATTGGCCTCATC
Organism: Prinia subflava; assembly: GCF_021018805.1. Taxonomy (NCBI): domain Eukaryota; kingdom Metazoa; phylum Chordata; class Aves; order Passeriformes; family Cisticolidae; genus Prinia; species Prinia subflava. The sequence goes on along the minus strand of NW_026960901.1, from coordinate 22,251 downwards.
CTTTGCATAGCATGACTAGCCTATACCATAAACACCTGAGAACTCCAACAATTCCCCTCCACTTCACAGACCCCAACCTTACCCCTCCTAGGGCTGATCCTGGCAGCAACAGGCAAATCCGCTCAATTTGGATTACACCCATGACTCCCATCCGCAATAGAAGGCCCAACCCCAGTCTCAGCCTTACTACACTCAAGCACTATAGTAGTGGCCGGAATCTTCCTACTAATCCGAACCCACCCACTATTCCACAACAACCAAACAGCCCTCTCTCTCTGCCTTTGCCTGGGAGCCCTCTCCACCCTATTTGCAGCCACATGTGCCCTCACACAGAACGACATCAAAAAAATTATCGCCTTCTCCACCTCAAGTCAGCTAGGCCTAATAATAGTCACTATTGGATTAAACCTTCCACAACTAGCCTTCCTACACATCTCAACCCACGCATTCTTCAAGGCCATGCTATTCCTCTGCTCAGGCTCCATCATCCACAGCCTCAACGGAGAACAAGACATCCGAAAAATAGGAGGCCTCCAAAAAATGCTCCCAACAACCACCTCATGTCTCACTATCGGTAACCTAGCACTAATAGGAACCCCATTCCTAGCAGGATTTTACTCAAAGGACCAAATCATCGAAAACCTAAACACCTCATACCTAAACTCATGAGCCCTGCTCCTAACCCTGCTAGCCACATCATTCACCGCGGTCTATACAATCCGCATGACCGTTCTAGTCCAAAGCGGCTTCACCCGAATCCCTCCCCTAACCTCAATAAACGAAAACAACCCTGCAGTAATCCGCCCAATCACCCGACTAGCACTAGGAAGCATCACAGCTGGTTTAATCATTACCTCATACATCCTACCAACAAAAACACCACCCACAACCATACCCACATCAATCAAAATAACGGCCCTAGTAGTAACAGCCCTAGGAATCGCCCTAGCACTCGAACTATCAAAAATAGCCCAAACCCTAATCCTGACCAAACAAAACCCATTCTACAACTTCTCAATCTCCCTAGGCTATTTCAACCTACTAACCCACCGATCAAGCGTAACAAACCTATTATCAGGAGGACAAAACATCGCCTCACACCTCATAGACCTTTCCTGATACAAGCTATTAGGCCCAGAAGGCCTAGCCAATATGCAGTCAACAACATCCAAAACCGCTACCACATTCCACCAAGGCCTAATCAAAGCCTACCTAGGGTCCTTTGCCCTATCCATCCTAATCATCATTATTTCCACATACAGAAAACTTAATGGCCCCAAATCTTCGTAAAAACCACCCCCTACTAAAAGTCATCAACGACGCCCTAATTGACCTACCAACACCATCAAATATCTCATCATGATGAAACTTTGGATCCCTACTGGGTGTTTGCCTAGCCACACAAATCGTCACAGGACTACTGCTAGCCATACACTACACAGCAGACACCTCCCTAGCCTTCTCCTCCGTCACCCACATATGCCGAGACGTCCAATTCGGCTGACTAATCCGAAACCTCCACGCAAACGGAGCTTCATTCTTCTTCATCTGCATCTACCTTCACATCGGCCGAGGCTTCTACTACGGCTCATACTTAAACAAAGAAACCTGAAACGTAGGGGTCATCCTCCTACTCACCCTCATAGCAACAGCCTTCGTAGGATACGTCCTGCCATGAGGACAAATATCATTCTGAGGAGCCACAGTCATCACGAACCTATTCTCAGCCATCCCCTACATCGGACAAACACTAGTTGAATGAGCATGAGGCGGATTCTCAGTAGACAACCCCACACTCACTCGATTCTTCGCTATCCACTTCCTACTACCATTCGTCATTGTAGGATTAACACTAGTCCACCTCACCCTCCTACACGAAACCGGATCAAACAATCCACTAGGTATCCCATCAGACTGCGACAAAATCCCATTCCACCCCTACTACTCCACAAAAGACATCGTAGGGTTCGCACTAATATTTATCCCCCTCGCCAGCCTAGCTCTATTCTTACCCAACCTGCTAGGAGACCCAGAAAACTTCACACCAGCCAACCCACTAGCCACACCCCCTCACATCAAACCCGAATGATACTTCCTATTCGCCTACGCCATCCTACGATCCATCCCAAACAAACTAGGAGGAGTCCTGGCCCTAGCCGCCTCCGTCCTAGTACTATTTCTCATGCCCCTCCTGCACACATCCAAACTACGTTCAATAACATTCCGCCCACTGTCACAAATTCTGTTTTGAACACTAGTAGCAAACCTTCTAGTACTAACCTGAGTAGGCAGCCAGCCAGTTGAACACCCATTCATCATCATTGGCCAACTAGCCTCATTTACCTACTTCACTATCATTCTAGTCCTCTTCCCAATTGTTTCCATCGTAGAAAACAAAATACTCAAACTCTAATACTCTAATAGTTTATTAAAACATTGGTCTTGTAAGCCAAAGATTGAAGACTCAACCTCTTCTTAGAGTTTTCCCCCCCCCCCCTCCAAAAATTTTCGGCCGCGCCGGAAAGAATTAAAGAAAAGGGCCCCTCCAAAAATTTTCGGCCGCGCCGGAAAGAATTAAAGAAAAGGGCCCCTCCAAAAATTTTCGGCCGCGCCGGAAAAAAATTAAAGAAAAGGCCCCCCCCCCCCTTACCCCCCCCGCGGCTTTTTCATATTACTTAAGGTATGTATTGCGCCACATTAATTTATTATCCCCATCAGGCACTACATTAATGTAGGATATTCCACCCAAAGACCAACCTCACCTCCAACCCCCGCCCAACATTTTCTCCAAATAGATAATGTGCGAGCAGTCACACCACCCCCCCATTTTTGCTTCAGGTACCATCACACCCAGCTAACCCGACCAACATCACACTACAAGCGTCACCCGAGATCGACAGTCTCTACAACGTACCTAACAACCAGCCCCGGATACGAGGGAATGTCCCAGCGCACCTTTGAATTCACGAGGTCATACAATTCGCCCACCTCCTAAAGCAAGCCTCTCGACCAACAGCTTTCAAGCGCTCACAAGCCAGAGAACCTGGTTATCTATTAACCGTGCTCCTCACGAGAACCGAGCTACTCAACGTCAGTTATACCCACGTCCCTTGTCTTGAGCCCATACTTTCCCTCTTACCCTCGAGGCCCTACTTGCTCTTTTGCGCCACCCGTGGTAACTTCAGGACCATAAACTGCCTCGCCCTCTCTACTTGCTCTTCACAGATACAAGTGCTGGGGATGGACGCTCCTCATTTCCTCTCGTTATCGCGACATTTCCTTTCTCTTTCTCTTCTCTTCTTCTGGGGGCGTCTTCAATATGCCCTTCCAGTGCGTAGCAGGAAATATCTTCCTCTTGACGTGAGCATCACATTACCGGCGAGCTACCTGCCGACCACCTGTAAGCCCATAGTGTCATGGTTGAAGGATAAGGTCGTCGCAAACTTGACACTGATGCACTTTAGCCTCATTCATGAAACCCGCGCTTTTTACCTCTTAAGCCATTGAATAATGCAATGGTCACCGGACATAACTATTTTATTCTCACTTTGCTGAGACTTATACCTAAACCCATCATTTCACCCCCAAAATTTATTCACTTCATTTTTTATCGTGTAATTTTCATCAAAACAAACAAATAATTAACTATATATCCCTATATTATTCATGCAACCAAATTACACACCCCCCCACAACCTCAGAAAGAAAGGAATTAAACCTCCATCACCAACTCCCAAAGCTGGCATTTTAGACTAAACTACTTTCTGACACAACCCTAGACAGCCCGAATAGCCCCCCGAGACAACCCCCGCACAAGCTCTAGAACCACAAACAAAGTTAACAACAACCCCCATCCACCCACCAAGAACAACCCAACCCCACACGAATAAAACATAGCCACCCCACTAAAATCCAACCGTCCTACCAATAAACCACCACTATCAACCGTCCCCCCATCAACTAAAACCACAGAAGTACCTAGCACAACAGCACCAGCTCCAACAACTAACCCAATCCCCAATCCATACCCAACAACCCCCCAATCTACCCAAGCCTCAGGATAAGGATCCGCCGCCAATGAAACCGAATAAACAAACACCACCAACATCCCCCCCAAATACACTATAACAAGCACCAAAGACATGAAAGAAGCACCCAAACTAACCAACCAACCACAGCCAGCAATAGACGCCACGACCAACCCAACCACTCCATAATAAGGGGATGGATTAGAAGCAACCGCCAGCCCACCCAGAACAAAACAAAGCCCTATAAACAGAACAAACTTCATCATAATTCCCGCCCAGCCTCTACCTGGGATCTGCAGCCTGAAAAACTGCCGTTATCCTTTAACTACAGGAACTACTCCATTCAACATCACCACCAACATCACTTTTTATACTTCATTTTCACCATACCAACTATTCCCCCCCCCCCCTTACCCCCCCCGCGGCTTTTTCATATTACTTAAGGTATGTATTGCGCCACATTAATTTATTATCCCCATCAGGCACTACATTAATGTAGGATATTCCACCCAAAGACCAACCTCACCTCCAACCCCCGCCCAACATTTTCTCCAAATAGATAATGTGCGAGCAGTCACACCACCCCCCCATTTTTGCTTCAGGTACCATCACACCCAGCTAACCCGACCAACATCACACTACAAGCGTCACCCGAGATCGACAGTCTCTACAACGTACCTAACAACCAGCCCCGGATACGAGGGAATGTCCCAGCGCACCTTTGAATTCACGAGGTCATACAATTCGCCCACCTCCTAAAGCAAGCCTCTCGACCAACAGCTTTCAAGCGCTCACAAGCCAGAGAACCTGGTTATCTATTAACCGTGCTCCTCACGAGAACCGAGCTACTCAACGTCAGTTATACCCACGTCCCTTGTCTTGAGCCCATACTTTCCCTCTTACCCTCGAGGCCCTACTTGCTCTTTTGCGCCACCCGTGGTAACTTCAGGACCATAAACTGCCTCGCCCTCTCTACTTGCTCTTCACAGATACAAGTGCTGGGGATGGACGCTCCTCATTTCCTCTCGTTATCGCGACATTTCCTTTCTCTTTCTCTTCTCTTCTTCTGGGGGCGTCTTCAATATGCCCTTCCAGTGCGTAGCAGGAGATATCTTCCTCTTGACGTGAGCATCACATTACCGGCGAGCTACCTGCCGACCACCTGTAAGCCCATAGTGTCATGGTTGAAGGATAAGGTCGTCGCAAACTTGACACTGATGCACTTTAGCCTCATTCATGAAACCCGCGCTTTTTACCTCTTAAGCCATTGAATAATGCAATGGTCACCGGACATAACTATTTTATTCTCACTTTGCTGAGACTTATACCTAAACCCATCATTTCACCCCCAAAATTTATTCACTTCATTTTTTATCGTGTAATTTTCATCAAAACAAACAAATAATTAACTATATATCCCTATATTATTCATGCAACCAAATTACACACCCACCACTACGACACTTAACCCAAACTTACCTGCCTTTTTTTGGACAAAAAACCAAACAAAAACAACACATCACCACTCACCAAACCAAACCCACCTAAGTCTTTGTAGCTTACAAAAAGCATGACACTGAAGATGTCAAGACGGCAGCCACACGCACCCAAAGACAAAAGACTTAGTCCTAACCTTACTGTTGGTTGTTGCTAAATATATACATGCAAGTATCCGCGCTCCAGTGTAGATGCCCTGGGTACCCTAAATTTAGGTCGACAGGAGCGGGTATCAGGCACACCCATCACCGTAGCCCAAAACGCCTTGCAATTGCCACACCCCCACGGGTATTCAGCAGTAATTAATATTAAGCAATGAGTGCAAACTTGACTTAGTTATAGCAAGCTAAGGGTCGGTAAATCCTGTGCCAGCCACCGCGGTCATACAGGAGACCCAAATCAACATTACTTAACGGCGTAAAGAGTGGTCACATGTTATCCAAGTAGCTAAGATTAAAAGGCAGCTGAGCCGTAGAAAGCCAAAGATGCCCATAAGGCCCCTACTTAAAGAAGATCTTAGAACAACGATTTATTGAAGCCCACGAAAGCCAGGGCCCAAACTGGGATTAGATACCCCACTATGCCTGGCCCTAAATCTTGATGCTCGATCTTACCGGAGCATCCGCCCGAGAACTACGAGCACAAACGCTTAAAACTCTAAGGACTTGGCGGTGCCCCAAACCCACCTAGAGGAGCCTGTTCTATAATCGATGATCCACGATACACCTTACCATTCCTTGCAACAGTTCAGCCTATATACCGCCGTCGCCAGCCCACCCACCCTGAAGGACCAACAGTGGACGCAATAGCCCTACAACGCTAATACGACAGGTCAAGGTATAGCCTATGGAATGGGAGCAATGGGCTACATTTTCTAGACTAGAACATACGGCAAAGGGACATGAAACTATCCCTGGAAGGCGGATTTAGCAGTAAAGAGAGACAATCGAGCCCTCTTTAAGCCGGCTCTGGGACACGTACATACCGCCCGTCACCCTCCTCAAAAGCGACCCCCCCCCCCCATAAATTAATAAGTTGATCAGCCAAAGAGGAGGTAAGTCGTAACAAGGTAAGTGTACCGGAAGGTGCACTTAGAACACCAAGACGTAGCCTTAAATTAAAGCACTCAGCTTACACCTGAGAGATATCTGCTAACATCAGATCGTCTTGAATGCCAAACTCTAGCCCAACCTACATGACCCGGAATAACAAAGCTACTTCCAACACCCAACTAAAGCATTTATTAGTCCCAGTATAGGCGATAGAAAAGACACCATTGGAGCGATAGAGACCACGTACCGTAAGGGAAAGATGAAATAGCAATGAAAACTAAGCTAAAAACAGCAAAGATCAACCCTTGTACCTTTTGCATCATGGTCTAGCAAGAAAAACCAAGCAAAATGAATTTAAGTTTGCCACCCCGAAACCCAAGCGAGCTACTTGCGAGCAGCTATTATGAGCGAACCCGTCTCTGTTGCAAAAGAGTGGGATGACTTGCTAGTAGAGGTGAAAAGCCAATCGAGCTGGGTGATAGCTGGTTGCCTGTGAAATGAATCTTAGTTCACTCTTAATTCTTCTCCAAGGAACCTACAAACCCCAATGAAGCGAATTAAGGGCTATTTAAAGGAGGTACAGCTCCTTTAAAAAAGAATACAATCTCCACGAGCGGATAAACAACAAACCTGCAAAACCTACTGTGGGCCTTTAAGCAGCCATCAACAAAGAGTGCGTTAAAGCTCTGCACCTTAAAAATATAAAAACCACGTGACTCCCTCCCCACTAACGGGCTAACCTATAGAACAATAGGAGAATTAATGCTAGAATGAGTAACCAGGGTCCTCCCTCTTAGACGCAAGCTTACATCAGTACATTATTAACAAGCCACCAATATACGACAAATCAAACAAGCAGAGTATTAAACACTTTGTTAACCCGACATAGGAGCGTCCATTAAGAAAGATTAAAACCTGTAAAAGGAACTAGGCAAACCCGTCAAGGCCCGACTGTTTACCAAAAACATAGCCTTCAGCCAACCCACAGACAAGTATTGAAGGTGATGCCTGCCCGGTGACTATGTTCAACGGCCGCGGTATCCTAACCGTGCAAAGGTAGCGCAATCAATTGTCCCATAAATCGGGACCCGTATGAATGGCTAAACGAGGTCTTAACTGTCTCTTACAGGCAATCGGTGAAATTGATCTCCCTGTGCAAAAGCAGGGATAAACCCATAAGACGAGAAGACCCTGTGGAACTTTAAAAACAGCAACCACCCCAAAATACATACACCCCCACCCCGGGCTTACTTATCCATTGGGACGATGGTCTGCATTTTTTCGGTTGGGGCGACCTTGGAGCAAAACAAAACCTCCAAACATGGGACAACACCTCCAGACTAAGAGCCACTACTCAAAGTGCTAATAGCCACCAGATCCAATATAATTGATCAATGGACCAAGCTACCCCAGGGATAACAGCGCAATCTCCTCCGAGAGTCCATATCGACGGGGAGGTTTACGACCTCGATGTTGGATCAGGACATCCTAGTGGTGCAGCCGCTACTAAGGGTTCGTTTGTTCAACGATTAACAGTCCTACGTGATCTGAGTTCAGACCGGAGTAATCCAGGTCGGTTTCTATCTATGAACAACTCTTCCCAGTACGAAAGGATAGGAAAAGTGGGGCCAATACCACAAGCAAGCCCCCGCCTTAAGTAATGAAACCAACTAAATTACGAAAAGCTATCACACCCACCCACGTCCTAGAAAAGGACAAGCTAGCGTGGCAGAGCTCGGCAAATGCAAAAGGCTTAAGTCCTTTAACTCAGAGGTTCAAATCCTCTCCCTAGCTTACCAACCCCCATATGACCAACTACCCACTTCTAACCAGCCTAATCATAGCCACTTCCTATGCCCTCCCCATTCTAATTGCAGTAGCCTTCCTCACACTAGTAGAACGTAAAATCCTAAGTTACATGCAAGGACGAAAGGGCCCAAATGTCGTAGGCCCATTCGGACTACTACAACCCTTGGCAGACGGGGTGAAACTATTCATCAAAGAACCGATCCGCCCATCAACATCTTCCCCAATCCTATTCACCACAACTCCAATACTAGCCCTTCTCCTAGCGATTTCAATTTGAACCCCACTCCCACTACCATTCTCTCTCGCAGACCTCAACCTAGGCCTACTCTTTCTCCTAGCCATATCTAGCCTAGCCGTATACTCTATTCTATGATCAGGATGAGCCTCCAACTCAAAATATGCCCTAATTGGAGCACTACGAGCAGTAGCCCAAACCATCTCGTATGAAGTCACCCTAGCAATTATCCTACTCTCCATCATCCTACTCAGCGGAAATTACAACCTAAGCACTCTCGCAACCACCCAAGAACCCCTGTACCTTATCTTCTCATGCTGGCCACTAGCCATAATATGATACGTATCCACACTAGCCGAGACAAACCGAGCCCCATTTGACCTTACAGAGGGGGAGTCAGAACTAGTCTCTGGCTTCAACGTGGAATATGCAGCAGGACCATTCGCTTTATTCTTCCTAGCCGAATACGCCAACATCATGCTAATAAACACACTAACTACCATCTTATTCTTCAACCCAAGCTTCCTAAACCCTCCGCAAGAACTATTCCCTGTGATTCTAGCCACAAAAGTCCTCCTACTATCTGCTGGTTTCCTATGAGTCCGTGCTTCATATCCGCGCTTCCGATACGACCAGCTAATACACCTTCTATGAAAAAACTTCCTCCCACTCACACTGGCGATATGCTTGTGACACACCAGCATATCAATCTGTTACGCTGGACTTCCCCCCTACCTAAGAACCATAAAAGGAAATGTGCCTGAACGTCCCAAAGGGTCACTATGATAAAGTGAACATAGAGGTATACCAGCCCTCTCATTTCCTAACTTAGAAAAACAGGAATCGAACCTGCACTAAAGGGATCAAAACCCTCCATACTCCCATTATATTACTTTCTAGTAGGGTCAGCTAACAAAGCTATCGGGCCCATACCCCGAAAATGATGGTTTAACCCCTTCCCCTACTAATGAACCCACAAGCAAAATTAATTTTCGCAATCAGCCTGTTTATAGGGACTGCCATCACAATCTCGAGCAACCACTGAATAATAGCCTGGGCCGGCCTTGAAATCAACACCCTAGCAATCCTGCCACTGATCTCAAAATCCCACCATCCACGAGCCATTGAAGCCGCAACCAAGTACTTCCTTACCCAAGCAACTGCCTCCGCACTAGTCTTATTTTCCAGCATAACCAATGCATGGCACACCGGACAATGGGACATCACCCAACTAACCCATCCAATATCGTGCCTCATCCTAACCTCCGCCCTAGCAATAAAACTAGGACTAGTCCCATTTCATTTCTGATTCCCAGAAGTCCTCCAAGGGTCCCCACTTACCACAGGCCTCCTCCTATCAACAATGATAAAATTACCCCCTATCTCACTGCTATTCATAACATCACCCTCACTAAACCCTACTCTGCTAGCCTGCATAGCAATCATATCTGCCGCTCTGGGAGGATGAATAGGACTAAACCAAACACAAATCCGAAAAATCCTAGCCTTCTCCTCCATCTCCCATCTAGGATGGATAACAATCATTATCTCGTACAACCCTAAACTAACCTTACTTAATTTTTACCTCTACACACTAATAACAATAGCAGTATTCCTAACTTTAAACACAATTAAAGTCTCAAAACTATCAACCCTAATAACTGCATGGACAAAGGTACCAGCACTAAACGCCATACTACTACTAACAATACTCTCTATAGCAGGACTGCCCCCATTAACAGGTTTCCTCCCAAAATGACTTATCATCCAAGAGCTAACTAAACAAGACATAATCCCAATAGCAACTTCAATCTCCCTCCTATCACTCCTAAGCCTATTCTTCTATCTTCGCCTAGCATACTGTGCAACAATCACACTACCCCCACACACCACCAACCACATTAAACAATGACATACTAACAAACCAACCAGCACCTTAATTGCCATCCTAATCACCATATCAACTGCACTCCTACCGGTTTCACCACTAATCACCACTATTATTTAAGAAACTTAGGATCACTTAAACCGAAGGCCTTCAAAGCCTTAAACAAGAGTTAAACCCTCTTAGTTTCTGCTAAGATCCGCAGGATGCTACCCCACATCTCCTGAATGCAACCCAGGTACTTTAATTAAGCTAGGACCTTACAACCCAACTAGGTAGATGGGCTTCGATCCCACAACAATATAGTTAACAGCTACATGCCCTAACCAACAGGCTTCTACCTAAGACTTCGGCGCAATCAATACGCATCTGCGAGTTTGCAACCCGCCGTGAATTTCACCACAAAGCCGATAAGAAGAGGAATTGAACCTCTGTAAAAAGGACTACAGCCTAACGCTTATACACTCAGCCATCTTACCTGTGACATTCATTAACCGATGATTATTCTCAACCAACCACAAAGATATCGGTACCCTATACCTAATTTTCGGCGCATGGGCCGGAATAGTGGGCACCTCACTAAGCCTTCTCATCCGAGCAGAACTAGGCCAACCAGGAGCCCTGCTCGGAGACGACCAAATCTACAACGTGATCGTTACAGCACATGCTTTCGTAATAATCTTCTTTATAGTTATACCAATTATGATCGGGGGCTTCGGCAACTGACTAGTCCCCCTAATAATTGGGGCCCCAGACATAGCATTCCCACGAATGAACAACATAAGCTTCTGACTTCTACCACCCTCTTTCCTCCTTCTCCTGGCTTCCTCCACAGTCGAGGCAGGAGCAGGTACGGGCTGAACAGTGTACCCCCCATTAGCCGGCAACTTAGCCCATGCTGGAGCTTCAGTTGACCTAGCCATCTTCTCCCTTCACCTAGCTGGAATCTCATCAATTCTGGGCGCAATCAACTTTATCACCACAGCAATTAACATAAAACCACCAGCCCTCTCCCAATACCAAACCCCCCTATTTGTCTGATCAGTACTTATCACAGCAGTCCTACTGCTTCTCTCCCTCCCTGTACTCGCTGCCGGAATCACTATACTACTAACCGACCGCAACCTAAATACCACTTTCTTTGACCCGGCAGGAGGAGGAGACCCAGTACTTTATCAACACCTATTCTGATTCTTCGGACACCCTGAAGTCTACATCCTCATTCTACCAGGATTCGGAATCATCTCCCACGTCGTAACCTACTACTCAGGAAAAAAAGAACCTTTCGGTTATATAGGAATGGTATGAGCTATACTTTCCATCGGGTTCCTAGGATTTATCGTTTGGGCCCACCATATATTCACAGTAGGCATGGACGTAGACACCCGAGCATACTTCACATCAGCCACTATAATCATCGCCATCCCAACTGGCATTAAAGTATTCAGCTGACTAGCAACACTCCACGGAGGCATTATCAAATGAGACCCACCCATACTATGGGCCCTAGGATTCATCTTCCTATTCACCATCGGGGGCCTAACAGGGATCGTTTTAGCAAACTCTTCACTAGACATTGCTCTGCACGATACCTACTATGTAGTAGCTCACTTCCACTATGTACTATCAATAGGAGCAGTATTCGCAATTCTAGCCGGATTCACACACTGATTCCCACTATTCACCGGGTACACTCTACATTCCACATGAGCCAAAATCCACTTCGGAGTAATATTTGTAGGCGTTAACCTCACCTTCTTCCCACAACACTTCCTTGGCCTAGCTGGCATGCCACGTCGATACTCAGACTACCCAGACGCCTACACACTATGAAACACCATCTCATCAGTAGGTTCCCTAATCTCTATAACAGCCGTAATCATGCTAGTATTCATCATCTGAGAAGCCTTCGCATCCAAACGCAAAGCTTTCCAACCAGAACTTACAAGCACAAATATCGAATGAATCTACGGTTGCCCACCCCCATTCCACACCTTTGAAGAACCAGCCTTTGTCCAAGTACAAGAAAGGAAGGACTCGAACCCTCATATGTTGGTTTCAAGCCAACCGCATAAAACCACTTATGCTTCTTTCTCATAGAGACGCTAGTAAAACGATTACATAGCCTTGTCAAGGCTATATTGCAGGTGAAAACCCTGTGCGCCTCAAAATATGGCCAACCACTCACAACTTAATTTCCAAGACGCCTCATCACCAATTATAGAAGAACTGATACAATTCCACGACCACGCCATAATAGTGGCCCTAGCCATCTGCAGCTTGGTCCTCTATCTACTGACTCTAATACTAACAGGTAAACTCTCATCAAATACAGTTGATGCACAGGCGATCGAACTAGTATGAACAATCCTACCAGCCATAGTACTAATCACCCTAGCCCTGCCATCCCTGCGCATCCTATACATGATGGATGAAGTCAACCAACCAGACCTCACTCTAAAAGCCATTGGACACCAATGGTACTGATCCTACGAGTACACCGACTTCAAAGACCTAACATTCGACTCCTACATAACACCAACATCAGAGCTCCCACTAGGACACTTTCGACTTCTAGAAGTAGACCACCGTGTTATCGTCCCAATAAACTCTACCATCCGAGTTATTGTCACCGCTGACGACGTCCTGCACTCATGAGCTGTACCAAGCCTAGGCGTCAAAACGGATGCAATCCCAGGACGACTAAACCAAACTTCCTTCCTAGCAAACCGACCAGGAGTATTCTACGGACAATGCTCAGAGATCTGCGGAGCAAACCACAGCTTCATACCAATCGTAGTAGAGTCCACACCACTTGACAACTTCGAAAACTGATCTTCTCTACTATCTTCCTAATCATTAAGAAGCTATGAAACAGCGTTAGCCTTTTAAGCTAGAGAAAGAGGGACGCTAACCCTCCTTAATGACATGCCACACACTCAACCCAAATCCATGATTTTTTATCATACTAACCTCATGACTAACATTTTCAATAATCATCCAACCTAAAATCCTATCCATAACATCCCCAAACCCACCACTCAACAAGACCACTACCACCACCCCTACTACCCCATGAACTTGACCATGAACCTAAGTTTCTTCGACCAATTCTCAAGTCCATCCCTACTGGGCATTCCACTAATCCTCATCTCAATCACTTTCCCAGCCCTACTACTACCGTCACAAAACAACCGCTGGGTGACGAGCCGTCTATCCACCCTACAACTATGAGCGGTCAACCTCATCACAAAGCAACTAATAATACCACTGAACAAAAAAGGACACAAATGAGCCCTAATCCTAACCTCATTAATGGTATTCCTCCTACTAATCAACCTTCTAGGCCTATTGCCCTACACATTCACTCCAACCACCCAACTATCCATGAGCCTAGCCCTAGCCTTCCCACTATGACTAGCCACCCTCCTCACAGGGTTACGCAACCAACCTTCAACTACCCTAGGGCACCTGCTACCAGAAGGCACTCCAACACCGCTGATCCCAGCACTGGTCTTAATTGAAACAACAAGCCTTCTAATTCGTCCTATTGCGCTAGGAGTACGACTAACAGCCAACCTCACAGCAGGACACCTTTTAATCCAACTTATTTCTACCGCCACGATCGCCTTACTATCGACCATACCTATGGTCTCCCTACTAACATTCCTAATCCTGCTGCTACTAACCATCCTGGAAGTAGCCGTAGCCATGATCCAGGCCTACGTCTTTGTCCTCCTACTCAGCCTCTACCTCCAAGAAAACATCTAACACAATGGCACACCAAGCACACTCCTACCACATAGTAGATCCAAGCCCATGACCCATCTTCGGAGCAGCCGCCGCCCTACTAACCACGTCCGGCCTAACCATATGATTCCACTACCACTCCCCACAACTACTTGCCATTGGCCTATTATCAACCACCCTAGTCATATTCCAATGATGACGAGACATTGTACGCGAAAGCACATTCCAAGGTCACCACACTCCCACCGTCCAAAAAGGGCTACGATACGGCATAGTCCTGTTCATCACATCAGAAGCTTTCTTCTTCCTAGGCTTCTTCTGAGCCTTCTTCCACTCAAGCCTAGCCCCAACCCCAGAACTAGGAGGACAATGACCACCAGCAGGAATCAAACCCTTGAACCCCATAGAAGTACCGCTACTAAACACTGCCATCCTACTAGCTTCAGGAATCACCGTCACATGAGCCCATCACGCTATCATAGAGGCCCGCCGAAAACAAGCAATCTATGCTCTCACCTTAACTGTCCTCCTAGGATTCTACTTTACCGCACTACAAGCCATAGAATACTACGAAGCTCCCTTCTCCATCGCAGACGGAGTATACGGGTCTACCTTCTTCGTAGCCACTGGATTTCACGGCCTACACGTAATCATTGGCTCCACATTCCTCCTAATCTGCCTCCTACGCCTCATTAAATTCCACTTTACACCAAACCATCACTTTGGTTTCGAAGCAGCAGCCTGATACTGACACTTTGTAGACGTCGTATGACTATTCCTATATATCTCTATTTACTGATGAGGATCCTGCTCTTCTAGTATACTAATTACAATCGACTTCCAATCCTTAAAATCTGGTTCAAACCCAGAGAAGAGCAATAAACATAATCACATTTATAATCACCCTATCCATAACCCTAAGCATCGCCCTAACCATACTAAACCTATGACTGGCCCAAACGAACCCAGACTCAGAAAAACTATCCCCATACGAATGCGGCTTTGACCCATTAGGATCCGCTCGACTACCATTCTCCATTCGATTCTTCCTAGTAGCAATCCTATTCCTACTGTTCGACCTAGAAATTGCCCTACTCCTACCTCTTCCATGAGCCACCCAACTCCAAGCCCCAACCACTACACTAACATGAGCCTCAGTCCTTATCCTACTCCTCACCCTAGGTCTAGTGTACGAATGAACCCAAGGAGGGCTAGAATGGGCCGAATAACAGAAAGTTAGTCTAACCAAGACAGTTGATTTCGACTCAACAGATTATAGCCACAACCCTATAACTTTCTTAATGACCCTCCTACACCTAAGCTTCTACTCAGCCTTCTCCCTAAGCGCCTTAGGCCTAGCCTTCCACCGAACCCACCTAATCTCAGCCTTACTATGCTTAGAGGGCATGATATTGTCTATATATGTAGCCCTGTCAATATGACCCATCCAAACACAAATAACATCCGCCACCATACTACCAATACTTATACTAACATTCTCAGCCTGCGAAGCAGGAACGGGGCTCGCCCTACTAGTAGCCTCAACACGCACCCACGGTTCAGACCACCTCCACAACTTTAACCTCCTAAAATGCTAAAAATCATCATACCAACTATTATACTCCTTCCCATGACCATATCCTCACCCAGCAAGTACCTTTGGGCTAATACCACAACACACAGCATATTAATTGCCGCCATTAGCCTACAGCTATTCACCCCAACATACTACCCAAACAAAAACCTATCTCACTGGACTGCTATCGACCAAATCTCTTCACCACTACTAGTCCTATCATGTTGACTCCTGCCTCTGATGCTAATGGCAAGTCAAAACCATCTAGAACAAGAACCAACCAACCGCAAACGAATCTTCATCACAACAATCATTCTAGCTCAACTATTCATCCTATCAGCCTTCTCAGCCTCGGAACTCATACTATTCTACATTGCTTTTGAAGCAACCCTAATCCCCACATTAATCCTCATCACCCGATGAGGAAACCAACCAGAACGACTTAAAGCCGGAATCTACCTACTGTTCTACACGCTTGCCAGCTCACTCCCCCTACTAATCGCCATCCTGCACCTACACAACCAAACTGGCACATTATACTTCCCAATACTTAAACTATCCCACCCAACCATCACACACTCCTGAACGGGCCTAGCAGCCAGCTTAGCCCTTCTCGTAGCATTCATGGTCAAAGCTCCACTATACGGACTACACCTATGACTGCCTAAAGCTCATGTAGAGGCCCCAATTGCCGGCTCAATGCTTCTCGCAGCCCTGCTCTTAAAACTGGGAGGCTACGGCATCATACGAGTCACTATCCTAGTAAACCCATCCCTAAACAACCTGCACTACCCATTCATCACCCTCTCTCTATGGGGAGCGCTCATAACTAGTGCCATCTGCCTACGACAAATCGACCTAAAGTCACTAATCGCTTACTCATCAGTAAGCCACATAGGCCTTGTCATCGCCGCAACTATAATCCAAACCCAATGAGCATTCTCAGGAGCAATGATCCTAATAATTTCACACGGACTAACCTCATCCATACTATTCTGCCTAGCCAACACAAACTACGAACGCACCCACAGCCGAATTCTACTACTAACACGAGGCATCCAGCCCCTACTCCCATTAATAGCCATCTGATGACTTTTAGCCAACCTAACAAACATGGCACTACCCCCCACAACTAACCTTATAGCAGAACTAACCATTGTAATCGCCCTGTTCAACTGATCCTCCCTAACAATCATCCTAACAGGCATTGCAATCCTCCTAACTGCCTCATACACCCTATACATACTAACAATGACACAACGAGGAGCACTCCCATCCCACATCACATCAATCCAAAACTCCTCCACACGAGAGCATCTTCTTATAGCCCTACACATAATCCCAATAGCCCTCCTCATCTTAAAGCCAGAGCTAATCTCCGGCATCCCAGTATGCAAGTATAGTTTCAACCCAAACATTAGACCGTGACTCTAAAGATAGAAGTTAAAACCTTCTTACCTGCCGAGGGGAGGTTTAACCAACAAGAACTGCTAATTCTTGCATCTGAGTCTAAAACCTCAGCCCCCTTACTTTCAAAGGATAATAGCAATCCAATGGTCTTAGGAACCACGTATCTTGGTGCAAATCCAAGTGAAAGTAATGGACCTACCACTAACCCTAAACACATTCACACTATTAACCCTAACAACCCTAACTACTCCAATCATTTTCCCACTATTATCAGACAGCCTCAAAAACACTCCCAACACCATCACACAAACAGTCAAAGCCTCATTTCTAATCAGCTTAGTCCCAATAACAATCCACATCCACTCAGGTATGGAAGGCCTGGTCTCCTCATGAGAATGAAAATTCATCATAAACTTCAAAATCCCAATCAGCCTTAAACTAGACTTTTACTCCCTTACATTCTTCCCAATTGCCCTATTCGTGTCATGGTCAATCCTGCAATTCGCAACATGATACATGGCCTCAGACCCACACATCACAAAATTCTTCACCTTCCTCCTACTGTTCCTAATTACCATGCTAATCCTAATCATCGCCAATAACCTATTTGTCCTGTTCATTGGATGAGAAGGAGTAGGGATCATATCCTTCCTCCTGATCAGCTGATGACACGGACGAGCAGAAGCCAACACCGCCGCCCTACAAGCAGTGCTTTACAACCGAATCGGAGACATTGGCCTCATCCTTTGCATAGCATGACTAGCCTATACCATAAACACCTGAGAACTCCAACAATTCCCCTCCACTTCACAGACCCCAACCTTACCCCTCCTAGGGCTGATCCTGGCAGCAACAGGCAAATCCGCTCAATTTGGATTACACCCATGACTCCCATCCGCAATAGAAGGCCCAACCCCAGTCTCAGCCTTACTACACTCAAGCACTATAGTAGTGGCCGGAATCTTCCTACTAATCCGAACCCACCCACTATTCCACAACAACCAAACAGCCCTCTCTCTCTGCCTTTGCCTGGGAGCCCTCTCCACCCTATTTGCAGCCACATGTGCCCTCACACAGAACGACATCAAAAAAATTATCGCCTTCTCCACCTCAAGTCAGCTAGGCCTAATAATAGTCACTATTGGATTAAACCTTCCACAACTAGCCTTCCTACACATCTCAACCCACGCATTCTTCAAGGCCATGCTATTCCTCTGCTCAGGCTCCATCATCCACAGCCTCAACGGAGAACAAGACATCCGAAAAATAGGAGGCCTCCAAAAAATGCTCCCAACAACCACCTCATGTCTCACTATCGGTAACCTAGCACTAATAGGAACCCCATTCCTAGCAGGATTTTACTCAAAGGACCAAATCATCGAAAACCTAAACACCTCATACCTAAACTCATGAGCCCTGCTCCTAACCCTGCTAGCCACATCATTCACCGCGGTCTATACAATCCGCATGACCGTTCTAGTCCAAAGCGGCTTCACCCGAATCCCTCCCCTAACCTCAATAAACGAAAACAACCCTGCAGTAATCCGCCCAATCACCCGACTAGCACTAGGAAGCATCACAGCTGGTTTAATCATTACCTCATACATCCTACCAACAAAAACACCACCCACAACCATACCCACATCAATCAAAATAACGGCCCTAGTAGTAACAGCCCTAGGAATCGCCCTAGCACTCGAACTATCAAAAATAGCCCAAACCCTAATCCTGACCAAACAAAACCCATTCTACAACTTCTCAATCTCCCTAGGCTATTTCAACCTACTAACCCACCGATCAAGCGTAACAAACCTATTATCAGGAGGACAAAACATCGCCTCACACCTCATAGACCTTTCCTGATACAAGCTATTAGGCCCAGAAGGCCTAGCCAATATGCAGTCAACAACATCCAAAACCGCTACCACATTCCACCAAGGCCTAATCAAAGCCTACCTAGGGTCCTTTGCCCTATCCATCCTAATCATCATTATTTCCACATACAGAAAACTTAATGGCCCCAAATCTTCGTAAAAACCACCCCCTACTAAAAGTCATCAACGACGCCCTAATTGACCTACCAACACCATCAAATATCTCATCATGATGAAACTTTGGATCCCTACTGGGTGTTTGCCTAGCCACACAAATCGTCACAGGACTACTGCTAGCCATACACTACACAGCAGACACCTCCCTAGCCTTCTCCTCCGTCACCCACATATGCCGAGACGTCCAATTCGGCTGACTAATCCGAAACCTCCACGCAAACGGAGCTTCATTCTTCTTCATCTGCATCTACCTTCACATCGGCCGAGGCTTCTACTACGGCTCATACTTAAACAAAGAAACCTGAAACGTAGGGGTCATCCTCCTACTCACCCTCATAGCAACAGCCTTCGTAGGATACGTCCTGCCATGAGGACAAATATCATTCTGAGGAGCCACAGTCATCACGAACCTATTCTCAGCCATCCCCTACATCGGACAAACACTAGTTGAATGAGCATGAGGCGGATTCTCAGTAGACAACCCCACACTCACTCGATTCTTCGCTATCCACTTCCTACTACCATTCGTCATTGTAGGATTAACACTAGTCCACCTCACCCTCCTACACGAAACCGGATCAAACAATCCACTAGGTATCCCATCAGACTGCGACAAAATCCCATTCCACCCCCTACTACTCCACAAAAGACATCGTAGGGTTCGCACTAATATTTATCCCCCTCGCCAGCCTAGCTCTATTCTTACCCAACCTGCTAGGAGACCCAGAAAACTTCACACCAGCCAACCCACTAGCCACACCCCCTCACATCAAACCCGAATGATACTTCCTATTCGCCTACGCCATCCTACGATCCATCCCAAACAAACTAGGAGGAGTCCTGGCCCTAGCCGCCTCCGTCCTAGTACTATTTCTCATGCCCCTCCTGCACACATCCAAACTACGTTCAATAACATTCCGCCCACTGTCACAAATTCTGTTTTGAACACTAGTAGCAAACCTTCTAGTACTAACCTGAGTAGGCAGCCAGCCAGTTGAACACCCATTCATCATCATTGGCCAACTAGCCTCATTTACCTACTTCACTATCATTCTAGTCCTCTTCCCAATTGTTTCCATCGTAGAAAACAAAATACTCAAACTCTAATACTCTAATAGTTTATTAAAACATTGGTCTTGTAAGCCAAAGATTGAAGACTCAACCTCTTCTTAGAGTTTCCCCCCCCCCTCCAAAAATTTTCGGCCGCGCCGGAAAGAATTAAAGAAAAGGGCCCCTCCAAAAATTTTCGGCCGCGCCGGAAAGAATTAAAGAAAAGGGCCCCTCCAAAAATTTTCGGCCGCGCCGGAAAGAATTAAAGAAAAGGGCCCCTCCAAAAATTTTCGGCCGCGCCGGAAAGAATTAAAGAAAAGGGCCCCTCCAAAAATTTTCGGCCGCGCCGGAAAGAATTAAAGAAAAGGGCCCCTCCAAAAATTTTCGGCCGCGCCGGAAAGAATTAAAGAAAAGGGCCCCTCCAAAAATTTTCGGCCGCGCCGGAAAAAAAATTAAAGAAAAGGCCCCCCCCCCCCCCCCTTACCCCCCCCGCGGCTTTTTCATATTACTTAAGGTATGTATTGCGCCACATTAATTTATTATCCCCATCAGGCACTACATTAATGTAGGATATTCCACCCAAAGACCAACCTCACCTCCAACCCCCCGCCCAACATTTTCTCCAAATAGATAATGTGCGAGCAGTCACACCACCCCCCCATTTTTGCTTCAGGTACCATCACACCCCAGCTAACCCGACCAACATCACACTACAAGCGTCACCCGAGATCGACAGTCTCTACAACGTACCTAACAACCAGCCCCGGATACGAGGGAATGTCCCAGCGCACCTTTGAATTCACGAGGTCATACAATTCGCCCACCTCCTAAAGCAAGCCTCTCGACCAACAGCTTTCAAGCGCTCACAAGCCAGAGAACCTGGTTATCTATTAACCCGTGCTCCTCACGAGAACCGAGCTACTCAACGTCAGTTATACCCACGTCCCTTGTCTTGAGCCCATACTTTCCCTCTTACCCTCGAGGCCCTACTTGCTCTTTTGCGCCACCCGTGGTAACTTCAGGACCATAAACTGCCTCGCCCTCTCTACTTGCTCTTCACAGATACAAGTGCTGGGGATGGACGCTCCTCATTTCCTCTCGTTATCGCGACATTTCCTTTCTCTTTCTCTTCTCTTCTTCTGGGGGCGTCTTCAATATGCCCTTCCAGTGCGTAGCAGGAGATATCTTCCTCTTGACGTGAGCATCACATTACCGGCGAGCTACCTGCCGACCACCTGTAAGCCCATAGTGTCATGGTTGAAGGATAAGGTCGTCGCAAACTTGACACTGATGCACTTTAGCCTCATTCATGAAACCCGCGCTTTTTACCTCTTAAGCCATTGAATAATGCAATGGTCACCGGACATAACTATTTTATTCTCACTTTGCTGAGACTTATACCTAAACCCATCATTTCACCCCCCAAAATTTATTCACTTCATTTTTTATCGTGTAATTTTCATCAAAACAAACAAATAATTAACTATATATCCCTATATTATTCATGCAACCAAATTACACACCCCCCCACAACCTCAGAAAGAAAGGAATTAAACCTCCATCACCAACTCCCAAAGCTGGCATTTTAGACTAAACTACTTTCTGACACAACCCTAGACAGCCCGAATAGCCCCCCGAGACAACCCCCGCACAAGCTCTAGAACCACAAACAAAGTTAACAACAACCCCCATCCACCCACCAAGAACAACCCAACCCCACACGAATAAAACATAGCCACCCCACTAAAATCCAACCGTCCTACCAATAAACCACCACTATCAACCGTCCCCCCCATCAACTAAAACCACAGAAGTACCTAGCACAACAGCACCAGCTCCAACAACTAACCCAATCCCCAATCCATACCCAACAACCCCCCAATCTACCCAAGCCTCAGGATAAGGATC
>NW_026960900.1:0-30920 GCF_021018805.1 Prinia subflava | reverse complement strand
TATAACAAGCACCAAAGACATGAAAGAAGCACCCAAACTAACCAACCAACCACAGCCAGCAATAGACGCCACGACCAACCCAACCACTCCATAATAAGGGGATGGATTAGAAGCAACCGCCAGCCCACCCAGAACAAAACAAAGCCCTATAAACAGAACAAACTTCATCATAATTCCCGCCCAGCCTCTACCTGGGATCTGCAGCCTGAAAAACTGCCGTTATCCTTTAACTACAGGAACTACTCCATTCAACATCACCACCAACATCACTTTTTATACTTCATTTTCACCATACCAACTATTCCCCCCCCCCCCTTACCCCCCCCGCGGCTTTTTCATATTACTTAAGGTATGTATTGCGCCACATTAATTTATTATCCCCATCAGGCACTACATTAATGTAGGATATTCCACCCAAAGACCAACCTCACCTCCAACCCCCGCCCAACATTTTCTCCAAATAGATAATGTGCGAGCAGTCACACCACCCCCCCATTTTTGCTTCAGGTACCATCACACCCAGCTAACCCGACCAACATCACACTACAAGCGTCACCCGAGATCGACAGTCTCTACAACGTACCTAACAACCAGCCCCGGATACGAGGGAATGTCCCAGCGCACCTTTGAATTCACGAGGTCATACAATTCGCCCACCTCCTAAAGCAAGCCTCTCGACCAACAGCTTTCAAGCGCTCACAAGCCAGAGAACCTGGTTATCTATTAACCGTGCTCCTCACGAGAACCGAGCTACTCAACGTCAGTTATACCCACGTCCCTTGTCTTGAGCCCATACTTTCCCTCTTACCCTCGAGGCCCTACTTGCTCTTTTGCGCCACCCGTGGTAACTTCAGGACCATAAACTGCCTCGCCCTCTCTACTTGCTCTTCACAGATACAAGTGCTGGGGATGGACGCTCCTCATTTCCTCTCGTTATCGCGACATTTCCTTTCTCTTTCTCTTCTCTTCTTCTGGGGGCGTCTTCAATATGCCCTTCCAGTGCGTAGCAGGAGATATCTTCCTCTTGACGTGAGCATCACATTACCGGCGAGCTACCTGCCGACCACCTGTAAGCCCATAGTGTCATGGTTGAAGGATAAGGTCGTCGCAAACTTGACACTGATGCACTTTAGCCTCATTCCCTCTTAAGCCATTGAATAATGCAATGGTCACCGGACATAACTATTTTATTCTCACTTTGCTGAGACTTATACCTAAACCCATCATTTCACCCCCAAAATTTATTCACTTCATTTTTTATCGTGTAATTTTCATCAAAACAAACAAATAATTAACTATATATCCCTATATTATTCATGCAACCAAATTACACACCCACCACTACGACACTTAACCCAAACTTACCTGCCTTTTTTGGACAAAAAACCAAACAAAAACAACACATCACCACTCACCAAACCAAACCCACCTAAGTCTTTGTAGCTTACAAAAAGCATGACACTGAAGATGTCAAGACGGCAGCCCACACGCACCCAAAGACAAAAGACTTAGTCCTAACTTACTGTTGGTTGTTGCTAAATATATACATGCAAGTATCCGCGCTCCAGTGTAGATGCCCTGGGTACCCTAAAATTAGGTCGACAGGAGCGGGTATCAGGCACACCCATCACCGTAGCCCAAAACGCCTTGCAATTGCCACACCCCCACGGGTATTCAGCAGTAATTAATATTAAGCAATGAGTGCAAACTTTGACTTAGTTATAGCAAGCTAAGGGTTCGGTAAATCCTGTGCCAGCCACCGCGTTCATACAGGAGACCCAAATCAACATTACTTAACGGCGTAAAGAGTGGTCACATGTTATCCAAGTAGCTAAGATTAAAAGGCAGCTGAGCCGTAGAAAGCCAAAGATGCCCATAAGGCCCCTACTTAAAGAAGATCTTAGAACAACGATTATTGAAGCCCACGAAAGCCAGGGCCCAAACTGGGTATTAGATACCCCACTATGCCTGGCCCTAAATCTTGATGCTCGATCTTACCGGAGCATCCGCCCGAGAACTACGAGCACAAACGCTTAAAACTCTAATGACTTGGCGGTGCCCCAAACCCACCTAGATGAGCCTGTTCTATAATCGATGAACCACGATACACCTTACCATTCCTTGCAACAGTTCAGCCTATATACCGCCGTCGCCAGCCCACCCACCCTGAAGGACCAACAGTGGACGCAATAGCCCTACAACGCTAATACGACAGGTCAATGTATAGCCTATGGAATGGGAGCAATGGGCTACATTTTCTAGACTAGAACATACGGCAAAGGGTCATGAAACTATCCCTGGAAGGCGGATTTAGCAGTAAAGATAGACAATCGAGCCCTCTTTAAGCCGGCTCTGGGACACGTACATACCGCCCGTCACCCTCCTCAAAAGCGACCCCCCCCCCATAAATTAATAAGTTGATCAACCAAAGAGGAGGTAAGTCGTAACAAGGTAAGTGTACCGGAAGGTGCACTTAGAACACCAAGACGTAGCCTTAAATTAAAGCACTCAGCTTACACCTGAGAGATATCTGCTAACATCAGATCGTCTTGAATGCCAAACTCTAGCCCAACCTACATGACCCGGAATAACAAAGCTACTTCCAACACCCAACTAAAGCATTTATTAGTCCCATTATAGGCGATAGAAAAGACACCATTGGAGCGATAGAGACCACGTACCGTAAGGGAAAGATGAAAAGCAATGAAAACTAAGCTTAAAAACAGCAAAGATCAACCCTTGTACTTTTGCATCATGGTCTAGCAAGAAAAACCAAGCAAAATGAATTTAAGTTTGCAACCCCGAAACCCAAGCGAGCTACTTGCGAGCAGCTATTATGAGCGAACCCGTCTCTGTTGCAAAAGAGTGGGATGACTTGCTAGTAGAGGTGAAAAGCCAATCGAGCTGGGTGATAGCTGTTTGCCTGTGAAATGAATCTTAGTTCACTCATAATTCTTCTCCAAGGAACCTACAAACCCCAATGAAGCGAATTAAGGGCTATTTAAAGGAGGTACAGCTCCTTTAAAAAAGAATACAATCTCCACGAGCGGATAAACAACAAACCTGCAAAACCTACTGTGGGCCTTTAAGCAGCCATCAAACAAGAGTGCGTTAAAGCTCTGCACCTTAAAAATATAAAAACCACGTGGACTCCCTCCCCACTAACGGGCTAACCTATAGAACAATAGGAGAATTAATGCTAGAATGAGTAACCAGGGTCCTCCCTCTTAGACGCAAGCTTACATCAGTACATTATTAACAAGCCACCAATATACGACAAATCAAACAAGCAGAGTATTAAAACACTTTGTTAACCCGACATAGGAGCGTCCATTAAGATAGATTAAAACCTGTAAAAGGTAACTATGCAAACCCGTCAAGGCCCGACTGTTTACCAAAAACATAGCCTTCAGCCAACCCACAGACAAGTATTGAAGGTGATGCCTGCCCGGTGACTATGTTCAACGGCCGCGGTATCCTAACCGTGCAAAGGTAGCGCAATCAATTGTCCCATAAATCGGGACCCGTATGAATGGCTAAACGAGGTCTTAACTGTCTCTTACAGGCAATCGGTGAAATTGATCTCCCTGTGCAAAAGCAGTGATAAACCCATAAGACGAGAAGACCCTGTGGAACTTTAAAAACAGCAACCACCCCCCAAATACATACACCCCCACCCCGGGCTTACTTATCCATTGGGACGATGGTCTGCATTTTTTCGGTTGGGGCGACCTTGGAGCAAAACAAAACCTCCAAACATGGGGACAACACCTCCAGACTAAGAGCCACTACTCAAAGTGCTAATAGCCACCAGATCCAATATAATTGATCAATGGACCAAGCTACCCCAGGGATAACAGCGCAATCTCCTCCGAGAGTCCATATCGACGGGGAGGTTTACGACCTCGATGTTGGATCAGGACATCCTAGTGGTGCAGCCCGCTACTAAGGGTTCGTTTGTTCAACGATTAACAGTCCTACGTGATCTGAGTTCAGACCGGAGTAATCCAGGTCGGTTTCTATCTATGAACAACTCTTCCCAGTACGAAAGGATAGGAAAAGTGGGGCCAATACCACAAGCAAGCCCCCGCCTTAAGTAATGAAACCAACTAAATTACGAAAAGCTATCACACCCACCCACGTCCTAGAAAAGGACAAGCTAGCGTGGCAGAGCTCGGCAAATGCAAAATGGCTTAAGTCCTTTAACTCAGAGGTTCAAATCCTCTCCCTAGCTTACCAACCCCCATATGACCAACTACCCACTTCTAACCAGCCTAATCATAGCCACTTCCTATGCCCTCCCCATTCTAATTGCAGTAGCCTTCCCTCACACTAGTAGAACGTAAAATTCCTAAGTTACATGCAAGGACGAAAGGGCCCAAATGTCCGTAGGCCCATTCGGACTACTACAACCCTTGGCAGACGGGGTGAAACTATTCATCAAAGAACCGATCCGCCCATCAACATCTTCCCCAATCCTATTCACCACAACTCCAATACTAGCCCTTCTCCTAGCGATTTCAATTTGAACCCCACTCCCACTACCAATCTCTCTCGCAGACCTCAACCTAGGCCTACTCTTTCTCCTAGCCATATCTAGCCTAGCCGTATACTCTATTCTATGATCAGGATGAGCCTCCAACTCAAAATATGCCCTAATTGGAGCACTACGAGCAGTAGCCCAAACCATCTCGTATGAAGTCACCCTAGCAATTATCCTACTCTCCATCATCCTACTCATCGGAAATTACAACCTAAGCACTCTCGCAACCACCCAAGAACCCCTGTACCTTATCTTCTCATGCTGGCCACAAGCCATAATATGATACGTATCCACACTAGCCGAGACAAACCGAGCCCCATTTGACCTTACAGAGGGGGAGTCAGAACTAGTCTCTGGCTTCAACGTGGAATATGCAGCAGGACCATTCGCTTTATTCTTCCTAGCCGAATACGCCAACATCATGCTAATAAACACACTAACTACCATCTTATTCTTCAACCCAAGCTTCCTAAACCCTCCGCAAGAACTATTCCCTGTGATTCTAGCCACAAAAGTCCTCCTACTATCTGCTGGTTTCCTATGAGTCCGTGCTTCATATCCGCGCTTCCGATACGACCAGCTAATACACCTTCTATGAAAAAAACTTCCTCCCACTCACACTGGCGATATGCTTGTGACACACCAGCATATCAATCTGTTACGCTGGACTTCCCCCCTACCTAAGAACCATAAAAGGAAATGTGCCTGAACGTCCCAAAGGGTCACTATGATAAAGTGAACATAGAGGTATACCAGCCCTCTCAATTTCCTAACTTAGAAAAACAGGAATCGAACCTGCACTAAAGGGATCAAAACCCTCCATACTCCCATTATATTACTTTCTAGTAGGGTCAGCTAACAAAGCTATCGGGCCCATACCCCCGAAAATGATGGTTTAACCCCTTCCCCTACTAATGAACCCACAAGCAAAATTAATTTTCGCAATCAGCCTGTTTATAGGGACTGCCATCACAATCTCGAGCAACCACTGAATAATAGCCCTGGGCCGGCCTTGAAATCAACACCCTAGCAATCCTGCCACTGATCTCAAAATCCCACCATCCACGAGCCATTGAAGCCGCAACCAAGTACTTCCTTACCCAAGCAACTGCCTCCGCACTAGTCTTATTTTCCAGCATAACCAATGCATGGCACACCGGACAATGGACATCACCCAACTAACCCATCCAATATCGTGCCTCATCCTAACCTCCGCCCTAGCAATAAAACTAGGACTAGTCCCATTTCATTTCTGATTCCCAGAAGTCCTCCAAGGGTCCCCACTTACCACAGGCCTCCTCCTATCAACAATGATAAAATTACCCCCTATCTCACTGCTATTCATAACATCACCCTCACTAAACCCTACTCTGCTAGCCTGCATAGCAATCATATCTGCCGCTCTGGGAGGATGAATAGGACTAACCAAACACAAATCCGAAAAATCCTAGCCTTCTCCTCCATCTCCCCATCTAGGATGGATAACAATCATTATCTCGTACAACCCTAAACTAACCTTACTTAATTTTTACCTCTACACACTAATAACAATAGCAGTATTCCTAACTTTAAACACAATTAAAGTCTCAAAACTATCAACCCTAATAACTGCATGGACAAAGGTACCAGCACTAAACGCCATACTACTACTAACAATACTCTCTATAGCAGGACTGCCCCCATTAACAGGTTTCCTCCCAAAATGACTTATCATCCAAGAGCTAACTAAACAAGACATAATCCCAATAGCAACTTCAATCTCCCTCCTATCACTCCTAAGCCTATTCTTCTATCTTCGCCTAGCATACTGTGCAACAATCACACTACCCCCACACACCACCAACCACATTAAACAATGACATACTAACAAACCAACCAGCACCTTAATTGCCATCCTAATCACCATATCAACTGCACTCCTACCGGTTTCACCACTAATCACCACTATTATTTAAGAAACTTAGGATCACTTAAACCGAAGGCCTTCAAAGCCTTAAACAAGAGTTAAACCCTCTTAGTTTCTGCTAAGATCCGCAGGATGCTACCCCACATCTCCTGAATGCAACCCAGGTACTTTAATTAAGCTAGGAACTTACAACCCAACTAGGTAGATGGGCTTCGATCCCACAACAATATAGTTAACAGCTACATGCCCTAACCAACAGGCTTCTACCTAAGACTTCGGCGCAATCATTACGCATCTGCGAGTTTGCAACCCGCGTGAATTTCACCACAAAGCCGATAAGAAGAGGAATTGAACCTCTGTAAAAAGGACTACAGCCTAACGCTTATACACTCAGCCATCTTACCTGTGAAATTCATTAACCGATGATTATTCTCAACCAACCACAAAGATATCGGTACCCTATACTAATTTCGGCGCATGGGCCGGAATAGTGGGCACCTCACTAAGCCTTCTCATCCGAGCAGAACTAGGCCAACCAGGAGCCCCTGCTCGGAGACGACCAAATCTACCAACGTGATCGTTTACAGCACATGCTTTCGTAATAATCTTCTTTATAGTTATACCAATTATGATCGGGGCTTCGGCAACTGACCTAGTCCCCCTAATAATTGGGGCCCCAGACATAGCATTCCCACGAATGAACAACATAAGCTTCTGACTTCTACCACCCTCTTTCCTCCTTCTCCTGGCTTCCTCCACAGTCGAGGCAGGAGCAGGTACGGGCTGAACAGTGTACCCCCATTAGCCGGCAACTTAGCCCATGCTGGAGCTTCAGTTGACCTAGCCATCTTCTCCCTTCACCTAGCTGGAATCTCATCAATTCTGGGCGCAATCAACTTTATCACCACAGCAATTAACATAAAACCACCAGCCCTCTCCCAATACCAAACCCCCCTATTTGTCTGATCAGTACTTATCACAGCAGTCCTACTGCTTCTCTCCCTCCCTGTACTCGCTGCCGGAATCACTATACTACTAACCGACCGCAACCTAAATACCACTTTCTTTGACCCGGCAGGAGGAGGACCCAGTACTTTATCAACACCTATTCTGATTCTTCGGACACCCTGAAAGTCTACATCCTCATTCTACCAGGATTCGGAATCATCTCCCACGTCGTAACCTACTACTCAGGAAAAAAAGAACCTTTCGGTTATATAGGAATGGTATGAGCTATACTTTCCATCGGGTTCCTAGGATTTATCGTTTGGGCCCACCATATATTCACAGTAGGCATGGACGTAGACACCCGAGCATACTTCACATCAGCCACTATTATCATCGCCATCCCAACTGGCATTAAAGTATTCAGCTGACTAGCAACACTCCACGGAGGCATTATCAAATGAGACCCACCCATACTATGGGCCCTAGGATTCATCTCCTATTCACCATCGGGGGCCTAACAGGGATCGTTTTAGCAAACTCTTCACTAGACATTGCTCTGCACGATACCTACTATGTAGTAGCTCACTTCCACTATGTACTATCAATAGGAGCAGTATTCGCAATTCTAGCCGGATTCACACACTGATTCCCACTATTCACCGGGTACACTCTACATTCCACATGAGCCAAAATCCACTTCGGAGTAATATTTGTAGGCGTTAACCTCACCTTCTTCCCACAACACTTCCTTGGCCTAGCTGGCATGCCACGTCGATACTCAGACTAACCCAGACGCCTACACACTATGAAACACCATCTCATCAGTAGGTTCCCTAATCTCATAAACAGCCGTAATCATGCTAGTATTCATCATCTGAGAAGCCTTCGCATCCAAACGCAAAGCTTTCCAACCAGAACTTACAAGCACAAATATCGAATGAATCTACGGTTGCCCACCCCCATTCCACACCTTTGAAGAACCAGCCTTTGTCCAAGTACAAGAAAGGAAGGACTCGAACCCTCATATGTTGGTTTCAAGCCAACCGCATAAAACCACTTATGCTTCTTACTCATAGAGACGCTAGTAAAACGATTACATAGCCTTGTCAAGGCTATATTGCAGGTGAAAACCCTGTGCGCCCTCAAAATATGGCCAACCACTCACAACTTAATTTCCAAGACGCCTCATCACCAATTATAGAAGAACTGATACAATTCCACGACCACGCCATAATAGTGGCCCTAGCCATCTGCAGCTTGGTCCTCTATCTACTGACCTCTAATACTAACAGGTAAACTCTCATCAAATACAGTTGATGCACAGGCGATCGAACTAGTATGAACAATCCTACCAGCCATAGTACTAATCACCCTAGCCCTGCCATCCCTGCGCATCCTATACATGATGGATGAAGTCAACCAACCAGACCTCACTCTAAAAGCCATTGGACACCAATGGTACTGATCCTACGAGTACACCGACTTCAAAGACCTAACATTCGACTCCTACATAACACCAACATCAGAGCTCCCACAAGGACACTTTCGACTTCTAGAAGTAGACCACCGTGTTATCGTCCCAATAAACTCTACCATCCGAGTTATTGTCACCGCTGACGACGTCCTGCACTCATCGAGCTGTACCAAGCCTAGGCGTCAAAACGGATGCAATCCCAGGACGACTAAACCAACTTCCTTCCTAGCAAACCGACCAGGAGTATTCTACGGACAATGCTCAGAGATCTGCGGAGCAACCACAGCTTCATACCAATCGTAGTAGAGTCCACACACCACTTGACAACTTCGAAAAATGTATCTTCTCTACTATCTTCCTAATCATTAAGAAGCTATGAAACAGCGTTAGCCTTTTAAGCTAGAGAAAGAGGGACGCTAACCCTCCTTAATGACATGCCCACAACTCAACCCAAATCCATGATTTTTTATCATACTAACCTCATGACTAACATTTTCAATAATCATCCAACCTAAAATCCTATCCATAACATCCCCAAACCCACCACTCAACAAGACCACTACCACCAACCACTACCACCACCCCTACTACCCCATGAACTTGACCATGAACCTAAGTTTCTTCGACCAATTCTCAAGTCCATCCCTACTGGGCATTCCACTAATCCTCATCTCAATCACTTTCCCAGCCCTACTACTACCGTCACAAAACAACCGCTGGGTGACGAGCCGTCTATCCACCCTACAACTATGAGCGGTCAACCTCATCACAAAGCAACTAATAATACCACTGAACAAAAAAGGACACAAATGAGCCCTAATCCTAACCTCATTAATGGTATTCCTCCTACTAATCAACCTTCTAGGCCTATTGCCCTACACATTCACTCCAACCACCCAACTATCCATGAGCCTAGCCCTAGCCTTCCCACTATGACTAGCCACCCTCCTCACAGGGTTACGCAACCAACCTTCAACTACCCTAGGGCACCTGCTACCAGAAGGCACTCCAACACCGCTGATCCCAGCACTGGTCTTAATTGAAACAACAAGCCTTCTAATTCGTCCTATTGCGCTAGGAGTACGACTAACAGCCAACCTCACAGCAGGACACCTTTTAATCCAACTTATTTCTACCGCCACGATCGCCTTACTATCGACCATACCTATGGTCTCCCTACTAACATTCCTAATCCTGCTGCTACTAACCATCCTGGAAGTAGCCGTAGCCATGATCCAGGCCTACGTCTTTGTCCTCCTACTCAGCCTCTACCTCCAAGAAAACATCTAACACAATGGCACACCAAGCACACTCCTACCACATAGTAGATCCAAGCCCATGACCCATCTTCGGAGCAGCCGCCGCCCTACTAACCACGTCCGGCCTAACCATATGATTCCACTACCACTCCCCACAACTACTTGCCATTGGCCTATTATCAACCACCCTAGTCATATTCCAATGATGACGAGACATTGTACGCGAAAGCACATTCCAAGGTCACCACACTCCCACCGTCCAAAAAGGGCTACGATACGGCATAGTCCTGTTCATCACATCAGAAGCTTTCTTCTTCCTAGGCTTCTTCTGAGCCTTCTTCCACTCAAGCCTAGCCCCAACCCCAGAACTAGGAGGACAATGACCACCAGCAGGAATCAAACCCTTGAACCCCATAGAAGTACCGCTACTAAACACTGCCATCCTACTAGCTTCAGGAATCACCGTCACATGAGCCCATCACGCTATCATAGAGGCCCGCCGAAAACAAGCAATCTATGCTCTCACCTTAACTGTCCTCCTAGGATTCTACTTTACCGCACTACAAGCCATAGAATACTACGAAGCTCCCTTCTCCATCGCAGACGGAGTATACGGGTCTACCTTCTTCGTAGCCACTGGATTTCACGGCCTACACGTAATCATTGGCTCCACATTCCTCCTAATCTGCCTCCTACGCCTCATTAAATTCCACTTTACACCAAACCATCACTTTGGTTTCGAAGCAGCAGCCTGATACTGACACTTTGTAGACGTCGTATGACTATTCCTATATATCTCTATTTACTGATGAGGATCCTGCTCTTCTAGTATACTAATTACAATCGACTTCCAATCCTTAAAATCTGGTTCAAACCCAGAGAAGAGCAATAAACATAATCACATTTATAATCACCCTATCCATAACCCTAAGCATCGCCCTAACCATACTAAACCTATGACTGGCCCAAACGAACCCAGACTCAGAAAAACTATCCCCATACGAATGCGGCTTTGACCCATTAGGATCCGCTCGACTACCATTCTCCATTCGATTCTTCCTAGTAGCAATCCTATTCCTACTGTTCGACCTAGAAATTGCCCTACTCCTACCTCTTCCATGAGCCACCCAACTCCAAGCCCCAACCACTACACTAACATGAGCCTCAGTCCTTATCCTACTCCTCACCCTAGGTCTAGTGTACGAATGAACCCAAGGAGGGCTAGAATGGGCCGAATAACAGAAAGTTAGTCTAACCAAGACAGTTGATTTCGACTCAACAGATTATAGCCACAACCCTATAACTTTCTTAATGACCCTCCTACACCTAAGCTTCTACTCAGCCTTCTCCCTAAGCGCCTTAGGCCTAGCCTTCCACCGAACCCACCTAATCTCAGCCTTACTATGCTTAGAGGGCATGATATTGTCTATATATGTAGCCCTGTCAATATGACCCATCCAAACACAAATAACATCCGCCACCATACTACCAATACTTATACTAACATTCTCAGCCTGCGAAGCAGGAACGGGGCTCGCCCTACTAGTAGCCTCAACACGCACCCACGGTTCAGACCACCTCCACAACTTTAACCTCCTAAAATGCTAAAAATCATCATACCAACTATTATACTCCTTCCCATGACCATATCCTCACCCAGCAAGTACCTTTGGGCTAATACCACAACACACAGCATATTAATTGCCGCCATTAGCCTACAGCTATTCACCCCAACATACTACCCAAACAAAAACCTATCTCACTGGACTGCTATCGACCAAATCTCTTCACCACTACTAGTCCTATCATGTTGACTCCTGCCTCTGATGCTAATGGCAAGTCAAAACCATCTAGAACAAGAACCAACCAACCGCAAACGAATCTTCATCACAACAATCATTCTAGCTCAACTATTCATCCTATCAGCCTTCTCAGCCTCGGAACTCATACTATTCTACATTGCTTTTGAAGCAACCCTAATCCCCACATTAATCCTCATCACCCGATGAGGAAACCAACCAGAACGACTTAAAGCCGGAATCTACCTACTGTTCTACACGCTTGCCAGCTCACTCCCCCTACTAATCGCCATCCTGCACCTACACAACCAAACTGGCACATTATACTTCCCAATACTTAAACTATCCCACCCAACCATCACACACTCCTGAACGGGCCTAGCAGCCAGCTTAGCCCTTCTCGTAGCATTCATGGTCAAAGCTCCACTATACGGACTACACCTATGACTGCCTAAAGCTCATGTAGAGGCCCCAATTGCCGGCTCAATGCTTCTCGCAGCCCTGCTCTTAAAACTGGGAGGCTACGGCATCATACGAGTCACTATCCTAGTAAACCCATCCCTAAACAACCTGCACTACCCATTCATCACCCTCTCTCTATGGGGAGCGCTCATAACTAGTGCCATCTGCCTACGACAAATCGACCTAAAGTCACTAATCGCTTACTCATCAGTAAGCCACATAGGCCTTGTCATCGCCGCAACTATAATCCAAACCCAATGAGCATTCTCAGGAGCAATGATCCTAATAATTTCACACGGACTAACCTCATCCATACTATTCTGCCTAGCCAACACAAACTACGAACGCACCCACAGCCGAATTCTACTACTAACACGAGGCATCCAGCCCCTACTCCCATTAATAGCCATCTGATGACTTTTAGCCAACCTAACAAACATGGCACTACCCCCCACAACTAACCTTATAGCAGAACTAACCATTGTAATCGCCCTGTTCAACTGATCCTCCCTAACAATCATCCTAACAGGCATTGCAATCCTCCTAACTGCCTCATACACCCTATACATACTAACAATGACACAACGAGGAGCACTCCCATCCCACATCACATCAATCCAAAACTCCTCCACACGAGAGCATCTTCTTATAGCCCTACACATAATCCCAATAGCCCTCCTCATCTTAAAGCCAGAGCTAATCTCCGGCATCCCAGTATGCAAGTATAGTTTCAACCCAAACATTAGACCGTGACTCTAAAGATAGAAGTTAAAACCTTCTTACCTGCCGAGGGGAGGTTTAACCAACAAGAACTGCTAATTCTTGCATCTGAGTCTAAAACCTCAGCCCCCTTACTTTCAAAGGATAATAGCAATCCAATGGTCTTAGGAACCACGTATCTTGGTGCAAATCCAAGTGAAAGTAATGGACCTACCACTAACCCTAAACACATTCACACTATTAACCCTAACAACCCTAACTACTCCAATCATTTTCCCACTATTATCAGACAGCCTCAAAAACACTCCCAACACCATCACACAAACAGTCAAAGCCTCATTTCTAATCAGCTTAGTCCCAATAACAATCCACATCCACTCAGGTATGGAAGGCCTGGTCTCCTCATGAGAATGAAAATTCATCATAAACTTCAAAATCCCAATCAGCCTTAAACTAGACTTTTACTCCCTTACATTCTTCCCAATTGCCCTATTCGTGTCATGGTCAATCCTGCAATTCGCAACATGATACATGGCCTCAGACCCACACATCACAAAATTCTTCACCTTCCTCCTACTGTTCCTAATTACCATGCTAATCCTAATCATCGCCAATAACCTATTTGTCCTGTTCATTGGATGAGAAGGAGTAGGGATCATATCCTTCCTCCTGATCAGCTGATGACACGGACGAGCAGAAGCCAACACCGCCGCCCTACAAGCAGTGCTTTACAACCGAATCGGAGACATTGGCCTCATCCTTTGCATAGCATGACTAGCCTATACCATAAACACCTGAGAACTCCAACAATTCCCCTCCACTTCACAGACCCCAACCTTACCCCTCCTAGGGCTGATCCTGGCAGCAACAGGCAAATCCGCTCAATTTGGATTACACCCATGACTCCCATCCGCAATAGAAGGCCCAACCCCAGTCTCAGCCTTACTACACTCAAGCACTATAGTAGTGGCCGGAATCTTCCTACTAATCCGAACCCACCCACTATTCCACAACAACCAAACAGCCCTCTCTCTCTGCCTTTGCCTGGGAGCCCTCTCCACCCTATTTGCAGCCACATGTGCCCTCACACAGAACGACATCAAAAAAATTATCGCCTTCTCCACCTCAAGTCAGCTAGGCCTAATAATAGTCACTATTGGATTAAACCTTCCACAACTAGCCTTCCTACACATCTCAACCCACGCATTCTTCAAGGCCATGCTATTCCTCTGCTCAGGCTCCATCATCCACAGCCTCAACGGAGAACAAGACATCCGAAAAATAGGAGGCCTCCAAAAAATGCTCCCAACAACCACCTCATGTCTCACTATCGGTAACCTAGCACTAATAGGAACCCCATTCCTAGCAGGATTTTACTCAAAGGACCAAATCATCGAAAACCTAAACACCTCATACCTAAACTCATGAGCCCTGCTCCTAACCCTGCTAGCCACATCATTCACCGCGGTCTATACAATCCGCATGACCGTTCTAGTCCAAAGCGGCTTCACCCGAATCCCTCCCCTAACCTCAATAAACGAAAACAACCCTGCAGTAATCCGCCCAATCACCCGACTAGCACTAGGAAGCATCACAGCTGGTTTAATCATTACCTCATACATCCTACCAACAAAAACACCACCCACAACCATACCCACATCAATCAAAATAACGGCCCTAGTAGTAACAGCCCTAGGAATCGCCCTAGCACTCGAACTATCAAAAATAGCCCAAACCCTAATCCTGACCAAACAAAACCCATTCTACAACTTCTCAATCTCCCTAGGCTATTTCAACCTACTAACCCACCGATCAAGCGTAACAAACCTATTATCAGGAGGACAAAACATCGCCTCACACCTCATAGACCTTTCCTGATACAAGCTATTAGGCCCAGAAGGCCTAGCCAATATGCAGTCAACAACATCCAAAACCGCTACCACATTCCACCAAGGCCTAATCAAAGCCTACCTAGGGTCCTTTGCCCTATCCATCCTAATCATCATTATTTCCACATACAGAAAACTTAATGGCCCCAAATCTTCGTAAAAACCACCCCCTACTAAAAGTCATCAACGACGCCCTAATTGACCTACCAACACCATCAAATATCTCATCTGATGAAACTTTGGATCCCTACTGGGTGTTTGCCTAGCCACACAAATCGTCACAGGACTACTGCTAGCCATACACTACACAGCAGACACCTCCCTAGCCTTCTCCTCCGTCACCCACATATGCCGAGACGTCCAATTCGGCTGACTAATCCGAAACCTCCACGCAAACGGAGCTTCATTCTTCTTCATCTGCATCTACCTTCACATCGGCCGAGGCTTCTACTACGGCTCATACTTAAACAAAGAAACCTGAAACGTAGGGGTCATCCTCCTACTCACCCTCATAGCAACAGCCTTCGTAGGATACGTCCTGCCATGAGGACAAATATCATTCTGAGGAGCCACAGTCATCACGAACCTATTCTCAGCCATCCCCTACATCGGACAAACACTAGTTGAATGAGCATGAGGCGGATTCTCAGTAGACAACCCCACACTCACTCGATTCTTCGCTATCCACTTCCTACTACCATTCGTCATTGTAGGATTAACACTAGTCCACCTCACCCTCCTACACGAAACCGGATCAAACAATCCACTAGGTATCCCATCAGACTGCGACAAAATCCCATTCCACCCCTACTACTCCACAAAAGACATCGTAGGGTTCGCACTAATATTTATCCCCCTCGCCAGCCTAGCTCTATTCTTACCCAACCTGCTAGGAGACCCAGAAAACTTCACACCAGCCAACCCACTAGCCACACCCCCTCACATCAAACCCGAATGATACTTCCTATTCGCCTACGCCATCCTACGATCCATCCCAAACAAACTAGGAGGAGTCCTGGCCCTAGCCGCCTCCGTCCTAGTACTATTTCTCATGCCCCTCCTGCACACATCCAAACTACGTTCAATAACATTCCGCCCACTGTCACAAATTCTGTTTTGAACACTAGTAGCAAACCTTCTAGTACTAACCTGAGTAGGCAGGCCAGCCAGTTGAACACCCATTCATCATCATTGGCCAACTAGCCTCATTTACCTACTTCACTATCATTCTAGTCCTCTTCCCAATTGTTTCCATCGTAGAAAACAAAATACTCAAACTCTAATACTCTAATAGTTTATTAAAACATTGGTCTTGTAAGCCAAGACTGAAGACTCAACCTCTTCTTAGAGTTTCCCCCCCCCCCTCCAAAAATTTTCGGCCGCGCCGGAAAGAATTAAAGAAAAGGGCCCCTCCAAAAATTTTCGGCCGCGCCGGAAAGAATTAAAGAAAAGGGCCCCTCCAAAAATTTTCGGCCGCGCCGGAAAAAAATTAAAGAAAAGGCCCCCCCCCCTTACCCCCCCCGCGGCTTTTTCATATTACTTAAGGTATGTATTGCGCCACATTAATTTATTATCCCCATCAGGCACTACATTAATGTAGGATATTCCACCCAAAGACCAACCTCACCTCCAACCCCCGCCCAACATTTTCTCCAAATAGATAATGTGCGAGCAGTCACACCACCCCCCCCATTTTTGCTTCAGGTACCATCACACCCAGCTAACCCGACCAACATCACACTACAAGCGTCACCCGAGATCGACAGTCTCTACAACGTACCTAACAACCAGCCCCGGATACGAGGGAATGTCCCAGCGCACCTTTGAATTCACGAGGTCATACAATTCGCCCACCTCCTAAAGCAAGCCTCTCGACCAACAGCTTTCAAGCGCTCACAAGCCAGAGAACCTGGTTATCTATTAACCGTGCTCCTCACGAGAACCGAGCTACTCAACGTCAGTTATACCCACGTCCCTTGTCTTGAGCCCATACTTTCCCTCTTACCCTCGAGGCCCTACTTGCTCTTTTGCGCCACCCGTGGTAACTTCAGGACCATAAACTGCCTCGCCCTCTCTACTTGCTCTTCACAGATACAAGTGCTGGGGATGGACGCTCCTCATTTCCTCTCGTTATCGCGACATTTCCTTTCTCTTTCTCTTCTCTTCTTCTGGGGGCGTCTTCAATATGCCCTTCCAGTGCGTAGCAGGAGATATCTTCCTCTTGACGTGAGCATCACATTACCGGCGAGCTACCTGCCGACCACCTGTAAGCCCATAGTGTCATGGTTGAAGGATAAGGTCGTCGCAAACTTGACACTGATGCACTTTAGCCTCATTCATGAAACCCGCGCTTTTTACCTCTTAAGCCATTGAATAATGCAATGGTCACCGGACATAACTATTTTATTCTCACTTTGCTGAGACTTATACCTAAACCCATCATTTCACCCCCAAAATTTATTCACTTCATTTTTTATCGTGTAATTTTCATCAAAACAAACAAATAATTAACTATATATCCCTATATTATTCATGCAACCAAATTACACACCCCCCCCACAACCTCAGAAAGAAAGGAATTAAACCTCCATCACCAACTCCCAAAGCTGGCATTTTAGACTAAACTACTTTCTGACACAACCCTAGACAGCCCGAATAGCCCCCCGAGACAACCCCCGCACAAGCTCTAGAACCACAAACAAAGTTAACAACAACCCCCATCCACCCACCAAGAACAACCCAACCCCACACGAATAAAACATAGCCACCCCACTAAAATCCAACCGTCCTACCAATAAACCACCACTATCAACCGTCCCCCCATCAACTAAAACCACAGAAGTACCTAGCACAACAGCACCAGCTCCAACAACTAACCCAATCCCCAATCCATACCCAACAACCCCCCAATCTACCCAAGCCTCAGGATAAGGATCCGCCGCCAATGAAACCGAATAAACAAACACCACCAACATCCCCCCCAAATACACTATAACAAGCACCAAAGACATGAAAGAAGCACCCAAACTAACCAACCAACCACAGCCA
Organism: Prinia subflava; assembly: GCF_021018805.1. Taxonomy (NCBI): domain Eukaryota; kingdom Metazoa; phylum Chordata; class Aves; order Passeriformes; family Cisticolidae; genus Prinia; species Prinia subflava. Next base: position 12,872 of record NW_026960900.1, on the reverse strand, counting down.
GCAATAGACGCCACGACCAACCCAACCACTCCATAATAAGGGGATGGATTAGAAGCAACCGCCAGCCCACCCAGAACAAAACAAAGCCCTATAAACAGAACAAACTTCATCATAATTCCCGCCCAGCCTCTACCTGGGATCTGCAGCCTGAAAAACTGCCGTTATCCTTTAACTACAGGAACTACTCCATTCAACATCACCACCAACATCACTTTTTATACTTCATTTTCACCATACCAACTATTCCCCCCCCCCCCCTTACCCCCCCCGCGGCTTTTTCATATTACTTAAGGTATGTATTGCGCCACATTAATTTATTATCCCCATCAGGCACTACATTAATGTAGGATATTCCACCCAAAGACCAACCTCACCTCCAACCCCCGCCCAACATTTTCTCCAAATAGATAATGTGCGAGCAGTCACACCACCCCCCCCATTTTTGCTTCAGGTACCATCACACCCAGCTAACCCGACCAACATCACACTACAAGCGTCACCCGAGATCGACAGTCTCTACAACGTACCTAACAACCAGCCCCGGATACGAGGGAATGTCCCAGCGCACCTTTGAATTCACGAGGTCATACAATTCGCCCACCTCCTAAAGCAAGCCTCTCGACCAACAGCTTTCAAGCGCTCACAAGCCAGAGAACCTGGTTATCTATTAACCGTGCTCCTCACGAGAACCGAGCTACTCAACGTCAGTTATACCCACGTCCCTTGTCTTGAGCCCATACTTTCCCTCTTACCCTCGAGGCCCTACTTGCTCTTTTGCGCCACCCGTGGTAACTTCAGGACCATAAACTGCCTCGCCCTCTCTACTTGCTCTTCACAGATACAAGTGCTGGGGATGGACGCTCCTCATTTCCTCTCGTTATCGCGACATTTCCTTTCTCTTTCTCTTCTCTTCTTCTGGGGGCGTCTTCAATATGCCCTTCCAGTGCGTAGCAGGAGATATCTTCCTCTTGACGTGAGCATCACATTACCGGCGAGCTACCTGCCGACCACCTGTAAGCCCATAGTGTCATGGTTGAAGGATAAGGTCGTCGCAAACTTGACACTGATGCACTTTAGCCTCATTCATGAAACCCGCGCTTTTTACCTCTTAAGCCATTGAATAATGCAATGGTCACCGGACATAACTATTTTATTCTCACTTTGCTGAGACTTATACCTAAACCCATCATTTCACCCCCAAAATTTATTCACTTCATTTTTTATCGTGTAATTTTCATCAAAACAAACAAATAATTAACTATATATCCCTATATTATTCATGCAACCAAATTACACACCCCCCCACAACCTCAGAAAGAAAGGAATTAAACCTCCATCACCAACTCCCAAAGCTGGCATTTTAGACTAAACTACTTTCTGACACAACCCTAGACAGCCCGAATAGCCCCCCGAGACAACCCCCGCACAAGCTCTAGAACCACAAACAAAGTTAACAACAACCCCCATCCACCCACCAAGAACAACCCAACCCCACACGAATAAAACATAGCCACCCCACTAAAATCCAACCGTCCTACCAATAAACCACCACTATCAACCGTCCCCCCATCAACTAAAACCACAGAAGTACCTAGCACAACAGCACCAGCTCCAACAACTAACCCAATCCCCAATCCATACCCAACAACCCCCCAATCTACCCAAGCCTCAGGATAAGGATCCGCCGCCAATGAAACCGAATAAACAAACACCACCAACATCCCCCCCAAATACACTATAACAAGCACCAAAGACATGAAAGAAGCACCCAAACTAACCAACCAACCACAGCCAGCAATAGACGCCACGACCAACCCAACCACTCCATAATAAGGGGATGGATTAGAAGCAACCGCCAGCCCACCCAGAACAAAACAAAGCCCTATAAACAGAACAAACTTCATCATAATTCCCGCCCAGCCTCTACCTGGGATCTGCAGCCTGAAAAACTGCCGTTATCCTTTAACTACAGGAACTACTCCATTCAACATCACCACCAACATCACTTTTTATACTTCATTTTCACCATACCAACTATTCCCCCCCCCCCCCTTACCCCCCCCGCGGCTTTTTCATATTACTTAAGGTATGTATTGCGCCACATTAATTTATTATCCCCATCAGGCACTACATTAATGTAGGATATTCCACCCAAAGACCAACCTCACCTCCAACCCCCGCCCAACATTTTCTCCAAATAGATAATGTGCGAGCAGTCACACCACCCCCCCATTTTTGCTTCAGGTACCATCACACCCAGCTAACCCGACCAACATCACACTACAAGCGTCACCCGAGATCGACAGTCTCTACAACGTACCTAACAACCAGCCCCGGATACGAGGGAATGTCCCAGCGCACCTTTGAATTCACGAGGTCATACAATTCGCCCACCTCCTAAAGCAAGCCTCTCGACCAACAGCTTTCAAGCGCTCACAAGCCAGAGAACCTGGTTATCTATTAACCGTGCTCCTCACGAGAACCGAGCTACTCAACGTCAGTTATACCCACGTCCCTTGTCTTGAGCCCATACTTTCCCTCTTACCCTCGAGGCCCTACTTGCTCTTTTGCGCCACCCGTGGTAACTTCAGGACCATAAACTGCCTCGCCCTCTCTACTTGCTCTTCACAGATACAAGTGCTGGGGATGGACGCTCCTCATTTCCTCTCGTTATCGCGACATTTCCTTTCTCTTTCTCTTCTCTTCTTCTGGGGGCGTCTTCAATATGCCCTTCCAGTGCGTAGCAGGAGATATCTTCCTCTTGACGTGAGCATCACATTACCGGCGAGCTACCTGCCGACCACCTGTAAGCCCATAGTGTCATGGTTGAAGGATAAGGTCGTCGCAAACTTGACACTGATGCACTTTAGCCTCATTCATGAAACCCGCGCTTTTTACCTCTTAAGCCATTGAATAATGCAATGGTCACCGGACATAACTATTTTATTCTCACTTTGCTGAGACTTATACCTAAACCCATCATTTCACCCCCAAAATTTATTCACTTCATTTTTTATCGTGTAATTTTCATCAAAACAAACAAATAATTAACTATATATCCCTATATTATTCATGCAACCAAATTACACACACCACCACTACGACACTTAACCCAAACTTACCTGCCTTTTTTTGGACAAAAAACCAAACAAAAACAACACATCACCACTCACCAAACCAAACCCACCTAAGTCTTTGTAGCTTACAAAAAGCATGACACTGAAGATGTCAAGACGGCAGCCACACGCACCCAAAGACAAAAGACTTAGTCCTAACCTTACTGTTGGTTGTTGCTAAATATATACATGCAAGTATCCGCGCTCCAGTGTAGATGCCCTGGGTACCCTAAATTTAGGTCGACAGGAGCGGGTATCAGGCACACCCATCACCGTAGCCCAAAACGCCTTGCAATTGCCACACCCCCACGGGTATTCAGCAGTAATTAATATTAAGCAATGAGTGCAAACTTGACTTAGTTATAGCAAGCTAAGGGTCGGTAAATCCTGTGCCAGCCACCGCGGTCATACAGGAGACCCAAATCAACATTACTTAACGGCGTAAAGAGTGGTCACATGTTATCCAAGTAGCTAAGATTAAAAGGCAGCTGAGCCGTAGAAAGCCAAAGATGCCCATAAGGCCCCTACTTAAAGAAGATCTTAGAACAACGATTTATTGAAGCCCACGAAAGCCAGGGCCCAAACTGGGATTAGATACCCCACTATGCCTGGCCCTAAATCTTGATGCTCGATCTTACCGGAGCATCCGCCCGAGAACTACGAGCACAAACGCTTAAAACTCTAAGGACTTGGCGGTGCCCCAAACCCACCTAGAGGAGCCTGTTCTATAATCGATGATCCACGATACACCTTACCATTCCTTGCAACAGTTCAGCCTATATACCGCCGTCGCCAGCCCACCCACCCTGAAGGACCAACAGTGGACGCAATAGCCCTACAACGCTAATACGACAGGTCAAGGTATAGCCTATGGAATGGGAGCAATGGGCTACATTTTCTAGACTAGAACATACGGCAAAGGGACATGAAACTATCCCTGGAAGGCGGATTTAGCAGTAAAGAGAGACAATCGAGCCCTCTTTAAGCCGGCTCTGGGACACGTACATACCGCCCGTCACCCTCCTCAAAAGCGACCCCCCCCCCCCATAAATTAATAAGTTGATCAGCCAAAGAGGAGGTAAGTCGTAACAAGGTAAGTGTACCGGAAGGTGCACTTAGAACACCAAGACGTAGCCTTAAATTAAAGCACTCAGCTTACACCTGAGAGATATCTGCTAACATCAGATCGTCTTGAATGCCAAACTCTAGCCCAACCTACATGACCCGGAATAACAAAGCTACTTCCAACACCCAACTAAAGCATTTATTAGTCCCAGTATAGGCGATAGAAAAGACACCATTGGAGCGATAGAGACCACGTACCGTAAGGGAAAGATGAAATAGCAATGAAAACTAAGCTAAAAACAGCAAAGATCAACCCTTGTACCTTTTGCATCATGGTCTAGCAAGAAAAACCAAGCAAAATGAATTTAAGTTTGCCACCCCGAAACCCAAGCGAGCTACTTGCGAGCAGCTATTATGAGCGAACCCGTCTCTGTTGCAAAAGAGTGGGATGACTTGCTAGTAGAGGTGAAAAGCCAATCGAGCTGGGTGATAGCTGGTTGCCTGTGAAATGAATCTTAGTTCACTCTTAATTCTTCTCCAAGGAACCTACAAACCCCAATGAAGCGAATTAAGGGCTATTTAAAGGAGGTACAGCTCCTTTAAAAAAGAATACAATCTCCACGAGCGGATAAACAACAAACCTGCAAAACCTACTGTGGGCCTTTAAGCAGCCATCAACAAAGAGTGCGTTAAAGCTCTGCACCTTAAAAATATAAAAACCACGTGACTCCCTCCCCACTAACGGGCTAACCTATAGAACAATAGGAGAATTAATGCTAGAATGAGTAACCAGGGTCCTCCCTCTTAGACGCAAGCTTACATCAGTACATTATTAACAAGCCACCAATATACGACAAATCAAACAAGCAGAGTATTAAACACTTTGTTAACCCGACATAGGAGCGTCCATTAAGAAAGATTAAAACCTGTAAAAGGAACTAGGCAAACCCGTCAAGGCCCGACTGTTTACCAAAAACATAGCCTTCAGCCAACCCACAGACAAGTATTGAAGGTGATGCCTGCCCGGTGACTATGTTCAACGGCCGCGGTATCCTAACCGTGCAAAGGTAGCGCAATCAATTGTCCCATAAATCGGGACCCGTATGAATGGCTAAACGAGGTCTTAACTGTCTCTTACAGGCAATCGGTGAAATTGATCTCCCTGTGCAAAAGCAGGGATAAACCCATAAGACGAGAAGACCCTGTGGAACTTTAAAAACAGCAACCACCCCAAAATACATACACCCCCACCCCGGGCTTACTTATCCATTGGGACGATGGTCTGCATTTTTTCGGTTGGGGCGACCTTGGAGCAAAACAAAACCTCCAAACATGGGACAACACCTCCAGACTAAGAGCCACTACTCAAAGTGCTAATAGCCACCAGATCCAATATAATTGATCAATGGACCAAGCTACCCCAGGGATAACAGCGCAATCTCCTCCGAGAGTCCATATCGACGGGGAGGTTTACGACCTCGATGTTGGATCAGGACATCCTAGTGGTGCAGCCGCTACTAAGGGTTCGTTTGTTCAACGATTAACAGTCCTACGTGATCTGAGTTCAGACCGGAGTAATCCAGGTCGGTTTCTATCTATGAACAACTCTTCCCAGTACGAAAGGATAGGAAAAGTGGGGCCAATACCACAAGCAAGCCCCCGCCTTAAGTAATGAAACCAACTAAATTACGAAAAGCTATCACACCCACCCACGTCCTAGAAAAGGACAAGCTAGCGTGGCAGAGCTCGGCAAATGCAAAAGGCTTAAGTCCTTTAACTCAGAGGTTCAAATCCTCTCCCTAGCTTACCAACCCCCATATGACCAACTACCCACTTCTAACCAGCCTAATCATAGCCACTTCCTATGCCCTCCCCATTCTAATTGCAGTAGCCTTCCTCACACTAGTAGAACGTAAAATCCTAAGTTACATGCAAGGACGAAAGGGCCCAAATGTCGTAGGCCCATTCGGACTACTACAACCCTTGGCAGACGGGGTGAAACTATTCATCAAAGAACCGATCCGCCCATCAACATCTTCCCCAATCCTATTCACCACAACTCCAATACTAGCCCTTCTCCTAGCGATTTCAATTTGAACCCCACTCCCACTACCATTCTCTCTCGCAGACCTCAACCTAGGCCTACTCTTTCTCCTAGCCATATCTAGCCTAGCCGTATACTCTATTCTATGATCAGGATGAGCCTCCAACTCAAAATATGCCCTAATTGGAGCACTACGAGCAGTAGCCCAAACCATCTCGTATGAAGTCACCCTAGCAATTATCCTACTCTCCATCATCCTACTCAGCGGAAATTACAACCTAAGCACTCTCGCAACCACCCAAGAACCCCTGTACCTTATCTTCTCATGCTGGCCACTAGCCATAATATGATACGTATCCACACTAGCCGAGACAAACCGAGCCCCATTTGACCTTACAGAGGGGGAGTCAGAACTAGTCTCTGGCTTCAACGTGGAATATGCAGCAGGACCATTCGCTTTATTCTTCCTAGCCGAATACGCCAACATCATGCTAATAAACACACTAACTACCATCTTATTCTTCAACCCAAGCTTCCTAAACCCTCCGCAAGAACTATTCCCTGTGATTCTAGCCACAAAAGTCCTCCTACTATCTGCTGGTTTCCTATGAGTCCGTGCTTCATATCCGCGCTTCCGATACGACCAGCTAATACACCTTCTATGAAAAAACTTCCTCCCACTCACACTGGCGATATGCTTGTGACACACCAGCATATCAATCTGTTACGCTGGACTTCCCCCCTACCTAAGAACCATAAAAGGAAATGTGCCTGAACGTCCCAAAGGGTCACTATGATAAAGTGAACATAGAGGTATACCAGCCCTCTCATTTCCTAACTTAGAAAAACAGGAATCGAACCTGCACTAAAGGGATCAAAACCCTCCATACTCCCATTATATTACTTTCTAGTAGGGTCAGCTAACAAAGCTATCGGGCCCATACCCCGAAAATGATGGTTTAACCCCTTCCCCTACTAATGAACCCACAAGCAAAATTAATTTTCGCAATCAGCCTGTTTATAGGGACTGCCATCACAATCTCGAGCAACCACTGAATAATAGCCTGGGCCGGCCTTGAAATCAACACCCTAGCAATCCTGCCACTGATCTCAAAATCCCACCATCCACGAGCCATTGAAGCCGCAACCAAGTACTTCCTTACCCAAGCAACTGCCTCCGCACTAGTCTTATTTTCCAGCATAACCAATGCATGGCACACCGGACAATGGGACATCACCCAACTAACCCATCCAATATCGTGCCTCATCCTAACCTCCGCCCTAGCAATAAAACTAGGACTAGTCCCATTTCATTTCTGATTCCCAGAAGTCCTCCAAGGGTCCCCACTTACCACAGGCCTCCTCCTATCAACAATGATAAAATTACCCCCTATCTCACTGCTATTCATAACATCACCCTCACTAAACCCTACTCTGCTAGCCTGCATAGCAATCATATCTGCCGCTCTGGGAGGATGAATAGGACTAAACCAAACACAAATCCGAAAAATCCTAGCCTTCTCCTCCATCTCCCATCTAGGATGGATAACAATCATTATCTCGTACAACCCTAAACTAACCTTACTTAATTTTTACCTCTACACACTAATAACAATAGCAGTATTCCTAACTTTAAACACAATTAAAGTCTCAAAACTATCAACCCTAATAACTGCATGGACAAAGGTACCAGCACTAAACGCCATACTACTACTAACAATACTCTCTATAGCAGGACTGCCCCCATTAACAGGTTTCCTCCCAAAATGACTTATCATCCAAGAGCTAACTAAACAAGACATAATCCCAATAGCAACTTCAATCTCCCTCCTATCACTCCTAAGCCTATTCTTCTATCTTCGCCTAGCATACTGTGCAACAATCACACTACCCCCACACACCACCAACCACATTAAACAATGACATACTAACAAACCAACCAGCACCTTAATTGCCATCCTAATCACCATATCAACTGCACTCCTACCGGTTTCACCACTAATCACCACTATTATTTAAGAAACTTAGGATCACTTAAACCGAAGGCCTTCAAAGCCTTAAACAAGAGTTAAACCCTCTTAGTTTCTGCTAAGATCCGCAGGATGCTACCCCACATCTCCTGAATGCAACCCAGGTACTTTAATTAAGCTAGGACCTTACAACCCAACTAGGTAGATGGGCTTCGATCCCACAACAATATAGTTAACAGCTACATGCCCTAACCAACAGGCTTCTACCTAAGACTTCGGCGCAATCAATACGCATCTGCGAGTTTGCAACCCGCCGTGAATTTCACCACAAAGCCGATAAGAAGAGGAATTGAACCTCTGTAAAAAGGACTACAGCCTAACGCTTATACACTCAGCCATCTTACCTGTGACATTCATTAACCGATGATTATTCTCAACCAACCACAAAGATATCGGTACCCTATACCTAATTTTCGGCGCATGGGCCGGAATAGTGGGCACCTCACTAAGCCTTCTCATCCGAGCAGAACTAGGCCAACCAGGAGCCCTGCTCGGAGACGACCAAATCTACAACGTGATCGTTACAGCACATGCTTTCGTAATAATCTTCTTTATAGTTATACCAATTATGATCGGGGGCTTCGGCAACTGACTAGTCCCCCTAATAATTGGGGCCCCAGACATAGCATTCCCACGAATGAACAACATAAGCTTCTGACTTCTACCACCCTCTTTCCTCCTTCTCCTGGCTTCCTCCACAGTCGAGGCAGGAGCAGGTACGGGCTGAACAGTGTACCCCCCATTAGCCGGCAACTTAGCCCATGCTGGAGCTTCAGTTGACCTAGCCATCTTCTCCCTTCACCTAGCTGGAATCTCATCAATTCTGGGCGCAATCAACTTTATCACCACAGCAATTAACATAAAACCACCAGCCCTCTCCCAATACCAAACCCCCCTATTTGTCTGATCAGTACTTATCACAGCAGTCCTACTGCTTCTCTCCCTCCCTGTACTCGCTGCCGGAATCACTATACTACTAACCGACCGCAACCTAAATACCACTTTCTTTGACCCGGCAGGAGGAGGAGACCCAGTACTTTATCAACACCTATTCTGATTCTTCGGACACCCTGAAGTCTACATCCTCATTCTACCAGGATTCGGAATCATCTCCCACGTCGTAACCTACTACTCAGGAAAAAAAGAACCTTTCGGTTATATAGGAATGGTATGAGCTATACTTTCCATCGGGTTCCTAGGATTTATCGTTTGGGCCCACCATATATTCACAGTAGGCATGGACGTAGACACCCGAGCATACTTCACATCAGCCACTATAATCATCGCCATCCCAACTGGCATTAAAGTATTCAGCTGACTAGCAACACTCCACGGAGGCATTATCAAATGAGACCCACCCATACTATGGGCCCTAGGATTCATCTTCCTATTCACCATCGGGGGCCTAACAGGGATCGTTTTAGCAAACTCTTCACTAGACATTGCTCTGCACGATACCTACTATGTAGTAGCTCACTTCCACTATGTACTATCAATAGGAGCAGTATTCGCAATTCTAGCCGGATTCACACACTGATTCCCACTATTCACCGGGTACACTCTACATTCCACATGAGCCAAAATCCACTTCGGAGTAATATTTGTAGGCGTTAACCTCACCTTCTTCCCACAACACTTCCTTGGCCTAGCTGGCATGCCACGTCGATACTCAGACTACCCAGACGCCTACACACTATGAAACACCATCTCATCAGTAGGTTCCCTAATCTCTATAACAGCCGTAATCATGCTAGTATTCATCATCTGAGAAGCCTTCGCATCCAAACGCAAAGCTTTCCAACCAGAACTTACAAGCACAAATATCGAATGAATCTACGGTTGCCCACCCCCATTCCACACCTTTGAAGAACCAGCCTTTGTCCAAGTACAAGAAAGGAAGGACTCGAACCCTCATATGTTGGTTTCAAGCCAACCGCATAAAACCACTTATGCTTCTTTCTCATAGAGACGCTAGTAAAACGATTACATAGCCTTGTCAAGGCTATATTGCAGGTGAAAACCCTGTGCGCCTCAAAATATGGCCAACCACTCACAACTTAATTTCCAAGACGCCTCATCACCAATTATAGAAGAACTGATACAATTCCACGACCACGCCATAATAGTGGCCCTAGCCATCTGCAGCTTGGTCCTCTATCTACTGACTCTAATACTAACAGGTAAACTCTCATCAAATACAGTTGATGCACAGGCGATCGAACTAGTATGAACAATCCTACCAGCCATAGTACTAATCACCCTAGCCCTGCCATCCCTGCGCATCCTATACATGATGGATGAAGTCAACCAACCAGACCTCACTCTAAAAGCCATTGGACACCAATGGTACTGATCCTACGAGTACACCGACTTCAAAGACCTAACATTCGACTCCTACATAACACCAACATCAGAGCTCCCACTAGGACACTTTCGACTTCTAGAAGTAGACCACCGTGTTATCGTCCCAATAAACTCTACCATCCGAGTTATTGTCACCGCTGACGACGTCCTGCACTCATGAGCTGTACCAAGCCTAGGCGTCAAAACGGATGCAATCCCAGGACGACTAAACCAAACTTCCTTCCTAGCAAACCGACCAGGAGTATTCTACGGACAATGCTCAGAGATCTGCGGAGCAAACCACAGCTTCATACCAATCGTAGTAGAGTCCACACCACTTGACAACTTCGAAAACTGATCTTCTCTACTATCTTCCTAATCATTAAGAAGCTATGAAACAGCGTTAGCCTTTTAAGCTAGAGAAAGAGGGACGCTAACCCTCCTTAATGACATGCCACAACTCAACCCAAATCCATGATTTTTTATCATACTAACCTCATGACTAACATTTTCAATAATCATCCAACCTAAAATCCTATCCATAACATCCCCAAACCCACCACTCAACAAGACCACTACCACCACCCCTACTACCCCATGAACTTGACCATGAACCTAAGTTTCTTCGACCAATTCTCAAGTCCATCCCTACTGGGCATTCCACTAATCCTCATCTCAATCACTTTCCCAGCCCTACTACTACCGTCACAAAACAACCGCTGGGTGACGAGCCGTCTATCCACCCTACAACTATGAGCGGTCAACCTCATCACAAAGCAACTAATAATACCACTGAACAAAAAAGGACACAAATGAGCCCTAATCCTAACCTCATTAATGGTATTCCTCCTACTAATCAACCTTCTAGGCCTATTGCCCTACACATTCACTCCAACCACCCAACTATCCATGAGCCTAGCCCTAGCCTTCCCACTATGACTAGCCACCCTCCTCACAGGGTTACGCAACCAACCTTCAACTACCCTAGGGCACCTGCTACCAGAAGGCACTCCAACACCGCTGATCCCAGCACTGGTCTTAATTGAAACAACAAGCCTTCTAATTCGTCCTATTGCGCTAGGAGTACGACTAACAGCCAACCTCACAGCAGGACACCTTTTAATCCAACTTATTTCTACCGCCACGATCGCCTTACTATCGACCATACCTATGGTCTCCCTACTAACATTCCTAATCCTGCTGCTACTAACCATCCTGGAAGTAGCCGTAGCCATGATCCAGGCCTACGTCTTTGTCCTCCTACTCAGCCTCTACCTCCAAGAAAACATCTAACACAATGGCACACCAAGCACACTCCTACCACATAGTAGATCCAAGCCCATGACCCATCTTCGGAGCAGCCGCCGCCCTACTAACCACGTCCGGCCTAACCATATGATTCCACTACCACTCCCCACAACTACTTGCCATTGGCCTATTATCAACCACCCTAGTCATATTCCAATGATGACGAGACATTGTACGCGAAAGCACATTCCAAGGTCACCACACTCCCACCGTCCAAAAAGGGCTACGATACGGCATAGTCCTGTTCATCACATCAGAAGCTTTCTTCTTCCTAGGCTTCTTCTGAGCCTTCTTCCACTCAAGCCTAGCCCCAACCCCAGAACTAGGAGGACAATGACCACCAGCAGGAATCAAACCCTTGAACCCCATAGAAGTACCGCTACTAAACACTGCCATCCTACTAGCTTCAGGAATCACCGTCACATGAGCCCATCACGCTATCATAGAGGCCCGCCGAAAACAAGCAATCTATGCTCTCACCTTAACTGTCCTCCTAGGATTCTACTTTACCGCACTACAAGCCATAGAATACTACGAAGCTCCCTTCTCCATCGCAGACGGAGTATACGGGTCTACCTTCTTCGTAGCCACTGGATTTCACGGCCTACACGTAATCATTGGCTCCACATTCCTCCTAATCTGCCTCCTACGCCTCATTAAATTCCACTTTACACCAAACCATCACTTTGGTTTCGAAGCAGCAGCCTGATACTGACACTTTGTAGACGTCGTATGACTATTCCTATATATCTCTATTTACTGATGAGGATCCTGCTCTTCTAGTATACTAATTACAATCGACTTCCAATCCTTAAAATCTGGTTCAAACCCAGAGAAGAGCAATAAACATAATCACATTTATAATCACCCTATCCATAACCCTAAGCATCGCCCTAACCATACTAAACCTATGACTGGCCCAAACGAACCCAGACTCAGAAAAACTATCCCCATACGAATGCGGCT
>NW_026960899.1:0-30953 GCF_021018805.1 Prinia subflava | reverse complement strand
AAGTGAAGTATATTTTGTACCAGTTGGTGTGTTCCTCGTCTGCAAAGCAAGAGCAAAGGTGTTAGGACCTAAATTGCTTGATTTCCATGGAAGAGCTCTGTAGAACACTATGCTTTGCTGTTGCTGTGTTGGTTTTCTCAAGAAACAAACCCTGTTTGTTCTCTGTACTTGCAGCGAGCAGAGAAGCTCTTGAAGACACGTACCTGCTTTCTCCACTACTGACGTATATTTTGTACCAGTTGGTGTATTCCTCGTCTGGAGAGCAGGAGCAAAGGTTTTAGGACCTAAATTGCTTGATTTCCTTGGAAGAGATATGTAGAACACTGTGCTTTGCTGTTGCTGTGTTGGTTTTCTCAAGACACAAACCCTGTTTGTTCCCTGTGTTTTCAGCAAGCAGAGAAGCTGCTGCAGACACTTTCTTGCCCCTTTTCCACAAGTGAAGTATATTTTGTACCAGTTGGTGTATTCCTCGTCTGCAGAGCAAGAGCAAAGGTTTTAGGATATAAATTGCTTGTTTTCCATGGAAGAGCTATGTAGAACACTATGCTTTGCTGTTGCTGTGTTGGTTTTCTAAAGACACAAACCCTGTTTGTTCCCTGTGTTTTCAGCAAGCAGAGAAGCTGCTGCAGACACTTTCTTGCCCCTTTTCCACAAGTGAAGTATATTTTGTACCAGTTGGTGTATTCCTAGTCTGCAGAGCAAGAGCAAAGGTTTTAGGATCTAAATTGCTTGTTTTCCATGGAAGAGCTATGTAGAACACTATGCTTTGCTGTTGCTGTGTTGGTTTTCTCAAGACACAAGTCCTGTTGGTTGTCTGTGTTTTCAGCAAGCAGAGAAGCTGCTGCAGACACTTTCTTGCTCCTTTTCCACTAGTGAAGTATATTTTGTACCAGTTGGTGTATTCCTCGTCTGCAGAGCAAGAGCAAAGGTTTTAGGATCTAAATTGCTTGTTTTCCATGGAAGAGCTATGTAGAACACTATGCTTTGCTGTTGCTGTGTTGGTTTTCTCAAGACACAAGTCCTGTTGGTTGTCTGTGTTTGCAGCAAGCAGAGAAGCTGCTGCAGACACTTTCTTGCCCCTTTTCCACTAGTGAAGTATATTTTGTACCAGTTGGTGTATTCCTCGTCTGCAGAGCAAGAGCAAAGGTTTTAGCATCTAAATTGCTTGTTTTCCATGGAAGAGCTATGTAGAACACTATGCTTTGCTGTTGCTGTGTTGGTTTTCTCAAGACACAAGTCCTGTTGGTTGTCTGTGTTTGCAGCAAGCAGAGAAGCTGCTGCAGACACTTTCTTGCCCCTTTTCCACAAGTGAAGTATATTTTGTACCAGTTGGTGTATTCCTCGTCTGCAGAGCAAGAGCAAAGGTGTTAGGACCTAAATTGCTTGATTTCCATGGAAGAGCTATGTAGAACACTATGCTTTGCTGTTGCTGTGTCGGTTTTCTCAAGAAACAAACCCTGTTTATTCTCTGTACTTGCAGCGAGCAGAGAAGCTCTTGAAGACACGTACCTGCTTTCTCCACTACTGACGTATATTTTGTACCAGTTGGTGTATTCCTCGTCTGGAGAGCAGGAGCAAAGGTTTTAGGACCTAAATTGCTTGATTTCCTTGGAAGAGATATGTAGAACACTGTGCTTTGCTGTTGCTGTGTTGGTTTTCTCAAGACACAAACCCTGTTTGTTCCCTGTGTTTTCAGCAAGCAGAGAAGCTGCTGCAGACACTTTCTTGCCCCTTTTCCACAAGTGAAGTATATTTTGTACCAGTTGGTGTATTCCTCGTCTGCAGAGCAAGAGCAAAGGTTTTAGGATCTAAATTGCTTGTTTTCCATGGAAGAGCTATGTAGAACACTATGGTTTTCGGTTGCTGTGTTTGTTTTCTCAAGACACAAGCCCTGTTTGTTCTCTGTGTTTTCAGCAAGCAGAGAAGCTGCTGCAGACACTTTCTTGCTCCTTTTCCACTAGTGAAGTATATTTGTACCAGTTTGTGTATTCCTCGTCTGCAGAGCAAGAGCAAAGGTTTTAGGATCTAAATTGCTTGTTTTCCATGGAAGAGCTATGTAGAACACTATGCTTTGCTGTTGCTGTGTTGGTTTTCTCAAGACACAAGTCCTGTTGGTTGTCTGTGTTTGCAGCAAGCAGAGAAGCTGCTGCAGACACTTTCTTGCCCCTTTTTCACAAGTGAAGTATATTTTGTACCAGTTGGTGTATTCCTCGTCTGCAGAGACGGATCAAAGGTTTTAGGACCTAAATTGCTTGATTTCATTGGAAGAGCTATTAAGAACACTATGCTTTGCTGTTGCTGTGTTGGTTTTCTAAACACACAAGCCCTGTTTGTTCCCTGTGGTTTCAGCAAGCAGAGAAGCTCTTGAAGACACGTACCCTGCTTTCTCCACTACTGACGTATATTTTGTACCAGTTGGTGTGTTCCTCGTCTGCAAAGCAAGAGCAAAGGTTTTAGGACTAAAATTGCTTGATTTCCATGGAAGAGCTCTGTAGAACACTATGCTTTGCTGTTACTGTGTTGGTTTTCTCAAGACACAAGTCTTGTTGGTTGTATGTGTTTCCAGCGAGCAGAAAAGCTGCTGCAGACACTTTCTTGCCCCTTTTCCACAAGTGAAGTATATTTTGTACCAGTTGGTGTATTCCTCTTCTGCAGAGCAACAGCAAAGGTTTTAGGATCTAAATTGCTTGTTTTCCATGGAAGAGCTCTGTAGAACACTATGCTTTGCTGTTGCTGTGTTGGTTTTCTCAAGACACAAGTCCTGTTGGTTGTCTGTGTTTGCAGCAAGCAGAGAAGCTGCTGCAGACACTTTCTTGCCCCCTTTTTCACAAGTGAAGTATATTTTGTACCAGTTGGTGTGTTCCTCGTCTGCAAAGCAAGAGCAAATGTGTTAGGACCTAAATTGCTTGATTTCCATGGAAGAGCTCTGTAGAACACTATGCTTTGCTGTTGCTGTGTTGGTTTTCTCAAGAAACAAACCCTGTTTGTTCTCTGTACTTGCAGCGAGCAGAGAAGCTCTTGAAGACACGTACCTGCTTTCTCCACTACTGACGTATATTTTGTACCAGTTGGTGTATTCCTCGTCTGGAGAGCAGGAGCAAAGGTTTTAGGACCTAAATTGCTTGATTTCCTTGGAAGAGATATGTAGAACACTGTGCTTTGCTGTTGCTGTGTTGGTTTTCTCAAGACACAAACCCTGTTTGTTCCCTGTGTTTTCAGCAAGCAGAGAAGCTGCTGCAGACACTTTCTTGCCCCCTTTTCCACAAGTGAAGTATATTTTGTACCAGTTGGTGTATTCCTCGTCTGCAGAGCAAGAGCAAAGGTTTTAGGATCTAAATTGCTTGTTTTCCATGGAAGAGCTATGTAGAACACTATGCTTTGCTGTTGCTGTGTTGGTTTTCTAAAGACACAAACCCTGTTTGTTCCCTGTGTTTTCAGCAAGCAGAGAAGCTGCTGCAGACACTTTCTTGCCCCTTTTCCACAAGTGAAGTATATTTTGTACCAGTTGGTGTATTCCTTGTCTGCAGAGCAAGAGCAAAGGTTTTAGGACCTAAATTGCTTGATTTCCTTGGAAGAGATATGTAGAACACTGTGCTTTGCTGTTGCTGTGTTGGTTTTCTCAAGACACAAACCCTGTTTGTTCCCTGTGTTTTCAGCAAGCAGAGAAGCTGCTGCAGACACTTTCTTGCCCCTTTTCCACAAGTGAAGTATATTTTGTACCAGTTGGTGTATTCCTCGTCTGCAGAGCAAGAGCAAAGGTTTTAGGATCTAAATTGCTTGTTTTCCATGGAAGAGCTATGTAGAACACTATGCTTTGCTGTTGCTGTGTTGGTTTTCTAAAGACACAAACCCTGTTTGTTCCCTGTGTTTTCAGCAAGCAGAGAAGCTGCTGCAGACACTTTCTTGCCCCTTTTCCACAAGTGAAGTATATTTTGTACCAGTTGGTGTATTCCTAGTCTGCAGAGCAAGAGCAAAGGTTTTAGGATCTAAATTGCTTGTTTTCCATGGAAGAGCTATGTAGAACACTATGCTTTGCTGTTGCTGTGTTGGTTTTCTCAAGACAAAAGTCCTGTTGGTTGTCTGTGTTTTCAGCAAGCAGAGAAGCTGCTGCAGACACTTTCTTGCTCCTTTTCCACTAGTGAAGTATATTTTGTACCAGTTGGTGTATTCCTCGTCTGCAGAGCAAGAGCAAAGGTTTTAGGATCTAAATTGCTTGTTTTCCATGGAAGAGCTATGTAGAACACTATGCTTTGCTGTTGCTGTGTTGGTTTTCTCAAGACACAAGTCCTGTTGGTTGTCTGTGTTTGCAGCAAGCAGAGAAGCTGCTGCAGACACTTTCTTGCCCCTTTTCCACAAGTGAAGTATATTTTGTACCAGTTGGTGTATTCCTTGTCTGCAGAGCAAGAGCAAAGGTTTTAGCATCTAAATTGCTTGTTTTCCATGGAAGAGCTATGTAGAACACTATGCTTTGCTGTTGCTGTGTTGGTTTTCTAAAGACACAAACCCTGTTTGTTCCCTGTGTTTTCAGCAAGCAGAGAAGCTGCTGCAGACACTTTCTTGCCCCTTTTCCACAAGTGAAGTATATTTTGTACCAGTTGGTGTATTCCTAGTCTGCAGAGCAAGAGCAAATGTTTTAGGATCTAAATTGCTTGTTTTCCATGGAAGAGCTATGTAGAACACTATGCTTTGCTGTTGCTGTGTTGGTTTTCTCAAGACACAAGTCCTGTTGGTTGTCTGTGTTTTCAGCAAGCAGAGAAGCTGCTGCAGACACTTTCTTGCTCCTTTTCCACTAGTGAAGTATATTTTGTACCAGTTGGTGTATTCCTCGTCTGCAGAGCAAGAGCAAAGGTTTTAGGATCTAAATTGCTTGTTTTCCATGGAAGAGCTATGTAGAACACTATGCTTTCCTGTTGCTGTGTTGGTTTTCTCAAGACACAAGTCCTGTTGGTTGTCTGTGTTTGCAGCAAGCAGAGAAGCTGCTGCAGACACTTTCTTGCCCCTTTTCCACTAGTGAAGTATATTTTGTACCAGTTGGTGTATTCCTCGTCTGCAGAGCAAGAGCAAAGGTTTTAGCATCTAAATTGCTTGTTTTCCATGGAAGAGCTATGTAGAAACACTATGCTTTGCTGTTGCTGTGTTGGTTTTCTCAAGACACAAGTCCTGTTGGTTGTCTGTGTTTGCAGCAAGCAGAGAAGCTGCTGCAGACACTTTCTTGCCCCTTTTCCACAAGTGAAGTATATTTTGTACCAGTTGGTGTATTCCTCGTCTGCAGAGCAAGAGCAAAGGTGTTAGGACCTAAATTGCTTGATTTCCATGGAAGAGCTATGTAGAACACTATGCTTTGCTGTTGCTGTGTCGGTTTTCTCAAGAAACAAACCCTGTTTATTCTCTGTACTTGCAGCGAGCAGAGAAGCTCTTGAATACACGTACCTGCTTTCTCCACTACTGACGTATATTTTGTACCAGTTGGTGTATTCCTCGTCTGGAGAGCAGGAGCAAAGGTTTTAGGACCTAAATTGCTTGATTTCCTTGGAAGAGATATGTAGAACACTGTGCTTTGCTGTTGCTGTGTTGGTTTTCTCAAGACACAAACCCTGTTTGTTCCCTGTGTTTTCAGCAAGCAGAGAAGCTGCTGCAGACACTTTCTTGCCCCTTTTCCACAAGTGAAGTATATTTTGTACCAGTTGGTGTATTCCTCGTCTGCAGAGCAAGAGCAAAGGTTTTAGGATCTAAATTGCTTGTTTTCCATGGAAGAGCTATGTAGAACACTATGGTTTTCGGTTGCTGTGTTTGTTTTCTCAAGACACAAGCCCTGTTTGTTCTCTGTGTTTTCAGCAAGCAGAGAAGCTGCTGCAGACACTTTCTTGCTCCTTTTCCACTAGTGAAGTATATTTTGTACCAGTTTGTGTATTCCTCGTCTGCAGAGCAAGAGCAAAGGTTTTAGGATCTAAATTGCTTGTTTTCCATGGAAGAGCTATGTAGAACACTATGCTTTGCTGTTGCTGTGTTGGTTTTCTCAAGACACAAGTCCTGTTGGTTGTCTGTGTTTGCAGCAAGCAGAGAAGCTGCTGCAGACACTTTCTTGCCCCTTTTTCACAAGTGAAGTATATTTTGTACCAGTTGGTGTATTCCTCGTCTGCAGAGACGGATCAAAGGTTTTAGGACCTAAATTGCTTGATTTCATTGGAAGAGCTATTAAGAACACTATGCTTTGCTGTTGCTGTGTTGGTTTTCTAAACACACAAGCCCTGTTTGTTCCCTGTGGTTTCAGCAAGCAGAGAAGCTCTTGAAGACACGTACCTGCTTTCTCCACTACTGACGTATATTTTGTACCAGTTGGTGTGTTCCTCGTCTGCAAAGCAAGAGCAAAGGTTTTAGGACTAAAATTGCTTGATTTCCATGGAAGAGCTCTGTAGAACACTATGCTTTGCTGTTACTGTGTTGGTTTTCTCAAGACACAAGTCTTGTTGGTTGTATGTGTTTCCAGCGAGCAGAAAAGCTGCTGCAGACACTTTCTTGCCCCTTTTCCACAAGTGAAGTATATTTTGTACCAGTTGGTGTATTCCTCTTCTGCAGAGCAACAGCAAAGGTTTTAGGATCTAAATTGCTTGTTTTCCATGGAAGAGCTCTGTAGAACACTATGCTTTGCTGTTGCTGTGTTGGTTTTCTCAAGACACAAGTCCTGTTGGTTGTCTGTGTTTGCAGCAAGCAGAGAAGCTGCTGCAGACACTTTCTTGCCCCTTTTTCACAAGTGAAGTATATTTTGTACCAGTTGGTGTGTTCCTCGTCTGCAAAGCAAGAGCAAATGTGTTAGGACCTAAATTGCTTGATTTCCATGGAAGAGCTCTGTAGAACACTATGCTTTGCTGTTGCTGTGTTGGTTTTCTCAAGAAACAAACCCTGTTTGTTCTCTGTACTTGCAGCGAGCAGAGAAGCTCTTGAAGACACGTACCTGCTTTCTCCACTACTGACGTATATTTTGTACCAGTTGGTGTATTCCTCGTCTGGAGAGCAGGAGCAAAGGTTTTAGGACCTAAATTGCTTGATTTCCTTGGAAGAGATATGTAGAACACTGTGCTTTGCTGTTGCTGTGTTGGTTTTCTCAAGACACAAACCCTGTTTGTTCCCTGTGTTTTCAGCAAGCAGAGAAGCTGCTGCAGACACTTTCTTGCCCCTTTTCCACAAGTGAAGTATATTTTGTACCAGTTGGTGTATTCCTCGTCTGCAGAGCAAGAGCAAAGGTTTTAGGATCTAAATTGCTTGTTTTCCATGGAAGAGCTATGTAGAACACTATGCTTTGCTGTTGCTGTGTTGGTTTTCTAAAGACACAAACCCTGTTTGTTCCCTGTGTTTTCAGCAAGCAGAGAAGCTGCTGCAGACACTTTCTTGCCCCTTTTCCACAAGTGAAGTATATTTTGTACCAGTTGGTGTATTCCTTGTCTGCAGAGCAAGAGCAAAGGTTTTAGGACCTAAATTGCTTGATTTCCTTGGAAGAGATATGTAGAACACTGTGCTTTGCTGTTGCTGTGTTGGTTTTCTCAAGACACAAACCCTGTTTGTTCCCTGTGTTTTCAGCAAGCAGAGAAGCTGCTGCAGACACTTTCTTGCCCCTTTTCCACAAGTGAAGTATATTTTGTACCAGTTGGTGTATTCCTCGTCTGCAGAGCAAGAGCAAAGGTTTTAGGATCTAAATTGCTTGTTTTCCATGGAAGAGCTATGTAGAACACTATGCTTTGCTGTTGCTGTGTTGGTTTTCTAAAGACACAAACCCTGTTTGTTCCCTGTGTTTTCAGCAAGCAGAGAAGCTGCTGCAGACACTTTCTTGCCCCTTTTCCACAAGTGAAGTATATTTTGTACCAGTTGGTGTATTCCTAGTCTGCAGAGCAAGAGCAAAGGTTTTAGGATCTAAATTGCTTGTTTTCCATGGAAGAGCTATGTAGAACACTATGCTTTGCTGTTGCTGTGTTGGTTTTCTCAAGACAAAAGTCCTGTTGGTTGTCTGTGTTTTCAGCAAGCAGAGAAGCTGCTGCAGACACTTTCTTGCTCCTTTTCCACTAGTGAAGTATATTTTGTACCAGTTGGTGTATTCCTCGTCTGCAGAGCAAGAGCAAAGGTTTTAGGATCTAAATTGCTTGTTTTCCATGGAAGAGCTATGTAGAACACTATGCTTTGCTGTTGCTGTGTTGGTTTTCTCAAGACACAAGTCCTGTTGGTTGTCTGTGTTTGCAGCAAGCAGAGAAGCTGCTGCAGACACTTTCTTGCCCCTTTTCCACAAGTGAAGTGTATTTTGTACCAGTTGGTGTATTCCTTGTCTGCAGAGCAAGAGCAAAGGTTTTAGGACCTAAATTGCTTGATTTCCTTGGAAGAGATATGTAGAACACTGTGCTTTGCTGTTGCTGTGTTGGTTTTCTCAAGACACAAACCCTGTTTGTTCCCTGTGTTTTCAGCAAGCAGAGAAGCTGCTGCAGACACTTTCTTGCCCCTTTTCCACAAGTGAAGTATATTTTGTACCAGTTGGTGTATTCCTCGTCTGCAGAGCAAGAGCAAAGGTTTTAGGATCTAAATTGCTTGTTTTCCATGGAAGAGCTATGTAGAACACTATGCTTTGCTGTTGCTGTGTTGGTTTTCTAAAGACACAAACCCTGTTTGTTCCCTGTGTTTTCAGCAAGCAGAGAAGCTGCTGCAGACACTTTCTTGCCCCTTTTCCACAAGTGAAGTATATTTTGTACCAGTTGGTGTATTCCTAGTCTGCAGAGCAAGAGCAAAGGTTTTAGGATCTAAATTGCTTGTTTTCCATGGAAGAGCTATGTAGAACACTATGCTTTGCTGTTGCTGTGTTGTTTTCCATGGAAGAGCTATGTAGAACACTATGCTTTGCTGTTGCTGTGTTGGTTTTCTCAAGACAAAAGTCCTGTTGGTTGTCTGTGTTTTCAGCAAGCAGAGAAGCTGCTGCAGACACTTTCTTGCTCCTTTTCCACTAGTGAAGTATATTTTGTACCAGTTGGTGTATTCCTCGTCTGCAGAGCAAGAGCAAAGGTTTTTAGGATCTAAATTGCTTGTTTTCCATGGAAGAGCTATGTAGAACACTATGCTTTGCTGTTGCTGTGTTGGTTTTCTCAAGACACAAGTCCTGTTGGTTGTCTGTGTTTGCAGCAAGCAGAGAAGCTGCTGCAGACACTTTCTTGCTCCTTTTCCACTAGTGAAGTATATTTTGTACCAGTTGGTGTATTCCTCGTCTGCAGAGCAAGAGCAAAGGTTTTAGGATCTAAATTGCTTGTTTTCCATGGAAGAGCTATGTAGAACACCTATGCTTTGCTGTTGCTGTGTTGGTTTTCTCAAGACACAAGTCCTGTTGGTTGTCTGTGTTTGCAGCAAGCAGAGAAGCTGCTGCAGACACTTTCTTGCCCCTTTTCCACAAGTGAAGTATATTTTGTACCAGTTGGTGTATTCCTCGTCTGCAGAGCAAGAGCAAAGGTGTTAGGACCTAAATTGCTTGATTTCCATGGAAGATCTCTGTAGAACACTATGCTTTGCTGTTGCTGTGTCGGTTTTCTCAAGAAACAAACCCTGTTTGTTCTCTGTACTTGCGAGCGAGCAGAGAAGCTCTTGAAGACACGTACCTGCTTTCTCCACTACTGACGTATATTTTGTACCAGTTGGTGTATTCCTCGTCTGGAGAGCAGGAGCAAAGGTTTTAGGACCTAAATTGCTTGATTTCCTTGCAAGAGATATGTAGAACACTGTGCTTTGCTGTTGCTGTGTTGGTTTTCTCAAGACACAAGCCTTGTTAGTTGTATGTGTTTCCAGCGAGCAGAAAAAGCTGCTGCAGACACTTTCTTGCCCTTTTCCACAAGTGAAGTATATTTTTGTACCAGTTGGTGTATTCCTCGTCTGCAGAGCAAGAGCAAAGGTGTTAGGACCTAAATTGCTTGATTTCCATGGAAGAGCTATGTAGAACACTATGGTTTTCGGTTGCTGTGTTTGTTTTCTCAAGACACAAGCCCTGTTTGTTCTCTGTGTTTTCAGCGAGCAGAGAAGCTCTTGAATACACGTACCTGCTTTCTCCACTACTGACGTATATTTTGTACCAGTTTGTGTATTCCTCGTCTGCAGAGCAAGAGCAAAGGTTTTAGGATCTAAATTGCTTGTTTTCCATGGAAGAGCTCTGTAGAACACTATGCTTTGCTGTTGCTGTGTTGGTTTTCTCAAGACACAAGTCCTGTTGGTTGTCTGTGTTTGCAGCAAGCAGAGAAGCTGCTGCAGACACTTTCTTGCCCCTTTTCCACAAGTGAAGTATATTTTGTACCAGTTGGTGTATTCCTCGTCTGCAGAGACGGATCAAAGGTTTTAGGACCTAAATTGCTTGATTTCATTGGAAGAGCTATTAAGAACACTATGCTTTGCTGTTGCTGTGTTGGTTTTCTAAAGACACAAGCCCTGTTTGTTCCCTGTGTTTTCAGCAAGCAGAGAAGCTCTTGAAGACACGTACCTGCTTTCTCCACTACTGACGTATATTTTGTACCAGTTGGTGTGTTCCTCGTCTGCAAAGCAAGAGCAAATATGTTAGGACCTAAATTGCTTGATTTCCATGGAAGAGCTCTGTAGAACACTATGCTTTGCTGTTGCTGTGTTGGTTTTCTCAAGAAACAAACCTGTTTGTTCTCTGTACTTGCAGCGAGCAGAGAAGCTCTTGAAGACACGTACCTGCTTTCTCCACTACTGACGTATATTTTGTACCAGTTGGTGTATTCCTCGTCTGGAGAGCAGGAGCAAAGGTTTTAGGACCTAAATTGCTTGATTTCCTTGGAAGAGATATGTAGAACACTGTGCTTTGCTGTTGCTGTGTTGGTTTTCTCAAGACACAAACCCTGTTTGTTCCCTGTGTTTTCAGCAAGCAGAGAAGCTGCTGCAGACACTTTCTTGCCCCTTTTCCACAAGTGAAGTATATTTTGTACCAGTTGGTGTATTCCTCGTCTGCAGAGCAAGAGCAAAGGTTTTAGGATCTAAATTGCTTGTTTTCCATGAAGAGCTATGTAGAACACTATGGTTTTCGGTTGCTGTGTTTGTTTTCTCAAGACACAAGCCCTGTTTGTTCTCTGTGTTTTCAGCAAGCAGAGAGCTGCTGCAGACACTTTCTTGCTCCTTTTCCACTAGTGAAGTATATTTTGTACCAGTTTGTGTATTCCTCGTCTGCAGAGCAAGAGCAAAGGTTTTAGGATCTAAATTGCTTGTTTTCCATGGAAGAGCTATGTAGAACACTATGCTTTGCTGTTGCTGTGTTGGTTTTCTCAAGACACAAGTCCTGTTGGTTGTCTGTGTTTTCAGCAAGCAGAGAAGCTGCTGCAGACACTTTCTTGCCCCTTTTTCACAAGTGAAGTATATTTTGTACCAGTTGGTGTATTCCTCGTCTGCAGAGACGGATCAAAGGTTTTAGGACCTAAATTGCTTGATTTCATTGGAAGAGCTATTAAGAACACTATGCTTTGCTGTTGCTGTGTCGGTTTTCTAAACACACAAGCCCTGTTTGTTCCCTGTGTTTTCAGCAAGCAGAAGCTCTTGAATACACGTACCTGCTTTCTCCACTACTGACGTATATTTTGTACCAGTTGGTGTATTCCTCGTCTGGAGCAGCAGGAGCAAAGGTTTTAGGACCTAAATTGCTTGATTTCCTTGGAAGAGATATGTAGAACACTGTGCTTTGCTGTTGCCTGTGTTGGTTTTCTCAAGACAAAAGTCCTGTTGGTTGTCTGTGTTTTTCAGCAAGCAGAGAAGCTGCTGCAGACACTTTCTTGCCCCTTTTCCACAAGTGAAGTATATTTTGTACCAGTTGGTGTATTCCTCGTCTGCAGAGCAAGAGCAAAGGTTTTAGGATCTAAATTGCTTGTTTTCCATGGAAGAGCTATGTAGAACACTATGGTTTTCGGTTGCTGTGTTTGTTTTCTCAAGACACAAGCCCTGTTTGTTCTCTGTGTTTTCAGCAAGCAGAGAAGCTGCTGCAGACACTTTCTTGCTCCTTTTCCACTAGTGAAGTATATTTTGTACAGTTTGTGTATTCCTCGTCTGCAGAGCAAGAGCAAAGTTAGATCTAGAATTGCTTGTTTTCCATGGAAGAGCTATGTAGAACACTATGCTTTGCTGTTGCTGTGTTGGTTTTCTCAAGACACAAGTCCTGTTGGTTGTCTGTGTTTGCAGCAAGCAGAGAAGCTGCTGCAGACACTTTCTTGCCCCTTTTCCACAAGTGAAGTATATTTTGTACCAGTTGGTGTATTCCTCGTCTGCAGAGACGGATCAAAGGTTTTAGGACCTAAATTGCTTGATTTCATTGGAAGAGCTATTAAGAACACTATGCTTTGCTGTTGCTGTGTTGGTTTTCTAAACACACAAGCCCTGTTTGTTCCCTGTGGTTTCAGCAAGCAGAGAAGCTCTTGAAGACACGTACCTGCTTTCTCCACTACTGACGTATATTTTGTACCAGTTGGTGTGTTCCTCGTCTGCAAAGCAAGAGCAAAGGTTTTAGGACTAAAATTGCTTGATTTCCATGGAAGAGCTCTGTAGAACACTATGCTTTGCTGTTACTGTGTTGGTTTTCTCAAGACACAAGTCTTGTTGGTTGTATGTGTTTCCAGCGAGCAGAAAAGCTGCTGCAGACACTTTCTTGCCCCTTTTCCACAAGTGAAGTATATTTTGTACCAGTTGGTGTATTCCTCTTCTGCAGAGCAACAGCAAAGGTTTTAGGATCTAAATTGCTTGTTTTCCATGGAAGAGCTCTGTAGAACACTATGCTTTGCTGTTGCTGTGTTGGTTTTCTCAAGACACAAGTCCTGTTGGTTGTCTGTGTTTGCAGCAAGCAGAGAAGCTGCTGCAGACACTTTCTTGCCCCCTTTTTCACAAGTGAAGTATATTTTGTACCAGTTGGTGTGTTCCTCGTCTGCAAAGCAAGAGCAAATGTGTTAGGACCTAAATTGCTTGATTTCCATGGAAGAGCTCTGTAGAACACTATGCTTTGCTGTTGCTGTGTTGGTTTTCTCAAGAAACAAACCCTGTTTGTTCTCTGTACTTGCAGCGAGCAGAGAAGCTCTTGAAGACACGTACCTGCTTTCTCCACTACTGACGTATATTTTGTACCAGTTGGTGTATTCCTCGTCTGGAGAGCAGGAGCAAAGGTTTTAGGACCTAAATTGCTTGATTTCCTTGGAAGAGATATGTAGAACACTGTGCTTTGCTGTTGCTGTGTTGGTTTTCTCAAGACACAAACCCTGTTTGTTCCCTGTGTTTTCAGCAAGCAGAGAAGCTGCTGCAGACACTTTCTTGCCCCTTTTCCACAAGTGAAGTATATTTTGTACCAGTTGGTGTATTCCTCGTCTGCAGAGCAAGAGCAAAGGTTTTAGGATCTAAATTGCTTGTTTTTCCATGGAAGAGCTATGTAGAACACTATGCTTTGCTGTTGCTGTGTTGGTTTTCTAAAGACACAAACCCTGTTTGTTCCCTGTGTTTTCAGCAAGCAGAGAAGCTGCTGCAGACACTTTCTTGCCCCTTTTCACAAGTGAAGTCATATTTTGTACCAGTTGGTGTATTCCTTGTCTGCAGAGCAAGAGCAAAGGTTTTAGGACCTAAATTGCTTGATTTCCTTGGAAGAGATATGTAGAACACTGTGCTTTGCTGTTGCTGTGTTGGTTTTCTCAAGACACAAACCCTGTTTGTTCCCTGTGTTTTCAGCAAGCAGAGAAGCTGCTGCAGACACTTTCTTGCCCCTTTTCCACAAGTGAAGTATATTTTGTACCAGTTGGTGTATTCCTCGTCTGCAGAGCAAGAGCAAAGGTTTTAGGATCTAAATTGCTTGTTTTCCATGGAAGAGCTATGTAGAACACTATGCTTTGCTGTTGCTGTGTTGGTTTTCTAAAGACACAAACCCTGTTTGTTCCCTGTGTTTTCAGCAAGCAGAGAAGCTGCTGCAGACACTTTCTTGCCCCTTTTCCACAAGTGAAGTATATTTTGTACCAGTTGGTGTATTCCTAGTCTGCAGAGCAAGAGCAAAGGTTTTAGGATCTAAATTGCTTGTTTTCCATGGAAGAGCTATGTAGAACACTATGCTTTGCTGTTGCTGTGTTGGTTTTCTCAAGACAAAAGTCCTGTTGGTTGTCTGTGTTTTCAGCAAGCAGAGAAGCTGCTGCAGACACTTTCTTGCTCCTTTTCCACTAGTGAAGTATATTTTGTACCAGTTGGTGTATTCCTCGTCCTGCAGAGCAAGAGCAAAGGTTTTAGGATCTAAATTGCTTGTTTTCCATGGAAGAGCTATGTAGAACACTATGCTTTGCTGTTGCTGTGTTGGTTTTCTCAAGACACAAGTCCTGTTGGTTGTCTGTGTTTGCAGCAAGCAGAGAAGCTGCTGCAGACACTTTCTTGCCCCTTTTCCACAAGTGAAGTGTATTTTGTACCAGTTGGTGTATTCCTTGTCTGCAGAGCAAGAGCAAAGGTTTTAGGACCTAAATTGCTTGATTTCCTTGGAAGAGATATGTAGAACACTGTGCTTTGCTGTTGCTGTGTTGGTTTTTCTCAAGACACAAACCCTGTTTGTTCCCTGTGTTTTCAGCAAGCAGAGAAGCTGCTGCAGACACTTTCTTGCCCCTTTTCCACAAGTGAAGTATATTTTGTACCAGTTGGTGTATTCCTCGTCTGCAGAGCAAGAGCAAAGGTTTTAGGATCTAAATTGCTTGTTTTCCATGGAAGAGCTATGTAGAACACTATGCTTTGCTGTTGCTGTGTTGGTTTTCTAAAGACACAAACCCTGTTTGTTCCCTGTGTTTTCAGCAAGCAGAGAAGCTGCTGCAGACACTTTCTTGCCCCTTTTTCCACAAGTGAAGTATATTTTGTACCAGTTGGTGTATTCCTAGTCTGCAGAGCAAGAGCAAAGGTTTTAGGATCTAAATTGCTTGTTTTCCATGGAAGAGCTATGTAGAACACTATGCTTTGCTGTTGCTGTGTTGGTTTTCTCAAGACAAAAGTCCTGTTGGTTGTCTGTGTTTTCAGCAAGCAGAGAAGCTGCTGCAGACACTTTCTTGCTCCTTTTCCACTAGTGAAGTATATTTTGTACCAGTTGGTGTATTCCTCGTCTGCAGAGCAAGAGCAAAGGTTTTAGGATCTAAATTGCTTGTTTTCCATGGAAGAGCTATGTAGAACACTATGCTTTGCTGTTGCTGTGTTGGTTTTCTCAAGACACAAGTCCTGTTGGTTGTCTGTGTTTGCAGCAAGCAGAGAAGCTGCTGCAGACACTTTCTTGCTCCTTTTCCACTAGTGAAGTATATTTTGTACCAGTTGGTGTATTCCTCGTCTGCAGAGCAAGAGCAAAGGTTTTAGGATCTAAATTGCTTGTTTTCCATGGAAGAGCTATGTAGAACACTATGCTTTGCTGTTGCTGTGTTGGTTTTCTCAAGACACAAGTCCTGTTGGTTGTCTGTGTTTGCAGCAAGCAGAGAAGCTGCTGCAGACACTTTCTTGCCCCTTTTCCACAAGTGAAGTATATTTTGTACCAGTTGGTGTATTCCTCGTCCTGCAGAGCAAGAGCAAAGGTGTTAGGACCTAAATTGCTTGATTTCCATGGAAGATCTCTGTAGAACACTATGCTTTGCTGTTGCTGTGTCGGTTTTCTCAAGAAACAAACCCTGTTTGTTCTCTGTACTTGCAGCGAGCAGAGAAGCTCTTGAAGACACGTACCTGCTTTCTCCACTACTGACGTATATTTTGTACCAGTTGGTGTATTCCTCGTCTGGAGAGCAGGAGCAAAGGTTTTAGGACCTAAATTGCTTGATTTCCTTGCAAGAGATATGTAGAACACTGTGCTTTGCTGTTGCTGTGTTGGTTTTCTCAAGACACAAGCCATGTTAGTTGTATGTGTTTCCAGCGAGCAGAAAAGCTGCTGCAGACACTTTCTTGCCCCTTTTCCACAAGTGAAGTATATTTTGTACCAGTTGGTGTATTCCTCGTCTGCATAGCAAGAGTAAGGATCTAAATTGCTTGTTTTCCATGGAAGAGCTATGTAGAACACTATGGTTTTCGGTTGCTGTGTTTGTTTTCTCAAGACACAAGCCCTGTTTGTTCTCTGTGTTTTCAGCAAGCAGAGAAGCTGCTGCAGACACTTTCTTGCTCCTTTTCCACTAGTGAAGTATATTTTGTACCAGTTTGTGTATTCCTCGTCTGCAGAGCAAGAGCAAAGGTTTTAGGATCTAAATTGCTTGTTTTCCATGGAAGAGCTATGTAGAACACTATGCTTTGCTGTTGCTGTGTTGGTTTTCTCAAGACACAAGTCCTGTTGGTTGTCTGTGTTTGCAGCAAGCAGAGAAGCTGCTGCAGACACTTTCTTGCCCCTTTTCCACAAGTGAAGTATATTTTGTACCAGTTGGTGTATTCCTCGTCTGCAGAGACGGATCAAAGGTTTTAGGACCTAAATTGCTTGATTTCATTGGAAGAGCTATTAAGAACACTATGCTTTGCTGTTGCTGTGTTGGTTTTCTAAAGACACAAGCCCTGTTTGTTCCCTGTGTTTTCAGCAAGCAGAGAAGCTCTTGAAGACACGTACCTGCTTTCTCCACTACTGACGTATATTTTGTACCAGTTGGTGTGTTCCTCGTCTGCAAAGCAAGAGCAAATGTGTTAGGACCTAAATTGCTTGATTTCCATGGAAGAGCTCTGTAGAACACTATGCTTTGCTGTTGCTGTGTTGGTTTTCTCAAGAAACAAACCCTGTTTGTTCTCTGTACTTGCAGCGAGCAGAGAAGCTCTTGAATACACGTACCTGCTTTCTCCACTACTGACGTATATTTTGTACCAGTTGGTGTATTCCTCGTCTGGAGAGCAGGAGCAAAGGTTTTAGGACGTAAATTGCTTGATTTCCTTGGAAGAGATATGTAGAACACTGTGCTTTGCTGTTGCTGTGTTGGTTTTCTCAAGTCACAAACCCTGTTTGTTCCCTGTGTTTTCAGCAAGCAGAGAAGCTGCTGCAGACACTTTCTTGCCCCTTTTCCACAAGTGAAGTATATTTTGTACCAGTTGGTGTATTCCTCGTCTGCAGAGCAAGAGCAAAGGTTTTAGGATCTAAATTGCTTGTTTTCCATGGAAGAGCTATGTAGAACACTATGGTTTTCGGTTGCTGTGTTTGTTTTCTCAAGACACAAGCCCTGTTTGTTCTCTGTGTTTT
The DNA here is from genome assembly GCF_021018805.1 of Prinia subflava. Taxonomy (NCBI): domain Eukaryota; kingdom Metazoa; phylum Chordata; class Aves; order Passeriformes; family Cisticolidae; genus Prinia; species Prinia subflava. Next base: position 13,762 of record NW_026960899.1, on the reverse strand, counting down.
CAGCAAGCAGAGAAGCTGCTGCAGACACTTTCTTGCTCCTTTTCCACTAGTGAAGTATATTTTTGTACCAGTTTGTGTATTCCTCGTCTGCAGAGCAAGAGCAAAGGTTTTAGGATCTAAATTGCTTGTTTTCCATGGAAGAGCTATGTAGAACACTATGCTTTGCTGTTGCTGTGTTGGTTTTCTCAAGACACAAGTCCTGTTGGTTGTCTGTGTTTGCAGCAAGCAGAGAAGCTGCTGCAGACACTTTCTTGCCCCTTTTTCACAAGTGAAGTATATTTTGTACCAGTTGGTGTATTCCTCGTCTGCAGAGACGGATCAAAGGTTTTAGGACCTAAATTGCTTGATTTCATTGGAAGAGCTATTAAGAACACTATGCTTTGCTGTTGCTGTGTTGGTTTTCTAAACACACAAGCCCTGTTTGTTCCCTGTGTTTTCAGCAAGCAGAGAAGCTCTTGAAGACACGTACCTGCTTTCTCCACTACTGACGTATATTTTGTACCAGTTGGTGTGTTCCTCGTCTGCAAAGCAAGAGCAAAGGTTTTAGGACTAAAATTGCTTGATTTCCATGGAAGAGCTCTGTAGAACACTATGCTTTGCTGTTACTGTGTTGGTTTTCTCAAGACACAAGTCTTGTTGGTTGTATGTGTTTCCAGCGAGCAGAAAAGCTGCTGCAGACACTTTCTTGCCCCTTTTCCACAAGTGAAGTATATTTTGTACCAGTTGGTGTATTCCTCTTCTGCAGAGCAAGAGCAAAGGTTTTAGGATCTAAATTGCTTGTTTTCCATGGAAGAGCTCTGTAGAACACTATGCTTTGCTGTTGCTGTGTTGGTTTTCTCAAGACACAAGTCCTGTTGGTTGTCTGTGTTTGCAGCAAGCAGAGAAGCTGCTGCAGACACTTTCTTGCCCCTTTTTCACAAGTGAAGTATATTTTGTACCAGTTGGTGTGTTCCTCGTCTGCAAAGCAAGAGCAAATGTATTAGGACCTAAATTGCTTGATTTCCATGGAAGAGCTCTGTAGAACACTATGCTTTGCTGTTGCTGTGTTGGTTTTCTCAAGAAACAAACCCTGTTTGTTCTCTGTACTTGCAGCGAGCAGAGAAGCTCTTGAAGACACGTACCTGCTTTCTCCACTACTGACGTATATTTTGTACCAGTTGGTGTATTCCTCGTCTGGAGAGCAGGAGCAAAGGTTTTAGGACCTAAATTGCTTGATTTCCTTGGAAGAGATATGTAGAACACTGTGCTTTGCTGTTGCTGTGTTGGTTTTCTCAAGACACAAACCCTGTTTGTTCCCTGTGTTTTCAGCAAGCAGAGAAGCTGCTGCAGACACTTTCTTGCCCCTTTTCCACAAGTGAAGTATATTTTGTACCAGTTGGTGTATTCCTCGTCTGCAGAGCAAGAGCAAAGGTTTTAGGATCTAAATTGCTTGTTTTCCATGGAAGAGCTATGTAGAACACTATGCTTTGCTGTTGCTGTGTTGGTTTTCTAAAGACACAAACCCTGTTTGTTCCCTGTGTTTTCAGCAAGCAGAGAAGCTGCTGCAGACACTTTCTTGCCCCTTTTCCACAAGTGAAGTATATTTTGTACCAGTTGGTGTATTCCTTGTCTGCAGAGCAAGAGCAAAGGTTTTAGGACCTAAATTGCTTGATTTCCTTGGAAGAGATATGTAGAACACTGTGCTTTGCTGTTGCTGTGTTGGTTTTCTCAAGACACAAAACCCTGTTTGTTCCCTGTGTTTTCAGCAAGCAGAGAAGCTGCTGCAGACACTTTCTTGCCCCTTTTCCACAAGTGAAGTATATTTTGTACCAGTTGGTGTATTCCTCGTCTGCAGAGCAAGAGCAAAGGTTTTAGGATCTAAATTGCTTGTTTTCCATGGAAGAGCTATGTAGAACACTATGCTTTGCTGTTGCTGTGTTGGTTTTCTAAAGACACAAACCCTGTTTGTTCCCTGTGTTTTCAGCAAGCAGAGAAGCTACTGCAGACACTTTCTTGCCCCTTTTCCACAAGTGAAGTATATTTTGTACCAGTTGGTGTATTCCTAGTCTGCAGAGCAAGAGCAAAGGTTTTAGGATCTAAATTGCTTGTTTTCCATGGAAGAGCTATGTAGAACACTATGCTTTGCTGTTGCTGTGTTGGTTTTCTCAAGACAAAAGTCCTGTTGGTTGTCTGTGTTTTCAGCAAGCAGAGAAGCTGCTGCAGACACTTTCTTGCTCCTTTTCCACTAGTGAAGTATATTTTGTACCAGTTGGTGTATTCCTCGTCTGCAGAGCAAGAGCAAAGGTTTTAGGATCTAAATTGCTTGTTTTCCATGGAAGAGCTATGTAGAACACTATGCTTTGCTGTTGCTGTGTTGGTTTTCTCAAGGACACAACCCTGTTTGTTCCCTGTGTTTTTCAGCAAGCAGAGAAGCTGCTGCAGACACTTTCTTGCCCTTTTCCACAAGTGAAGTATATTTTGTACCAGTTGGTGTATTCCTTGTCTGCAGAGCAAGAGCAAAGGTTTTTAGGACCTAAATTGCTTGATTTCCTTGGAAGAGATATGTAGAACACTGTGCTTTGCTGTTGCTGTGTTGGTTTTCTCAAGACACAAACCCTGTTTGTTCCCTGTGTTTTCAGCAAGCAGAGAAGCTGCTGCAGACACTTTCTTGCCCCTTTTCCACAAGTGAAGTATATTTTGTACCAGTTGGTGTATTCCTCGTCTGCAGAGCAAGAGCAAAGGTTTTAGGATCTAAAATTGCTTGTTTTCCATGGAAGAGCTATGTAGAACACTATGCTTTGCTGTTGCTGTGTTGGTTTTCTAAAGACACAAACCCTGTTTGTTCCCTGTGTTTTTCAGCAAGCAGAGAAGCTGCTGCAGACACTTTCTTGCCCCTTTTCCACAAGTGAAGTATATTTTGTACCAGTTGGTGTATTCCTAGTCTGCAGAGCAAGAGCAAAGGTTTTAGGATCTAAATTGCTTGTTTTCCATGGAAGAGCTATGTAGAACACTATGCTTTGCTGTTGCTGTGTTGGTTTTCTCAAGACAAAAGTCCTGTTGGTTGTCTGTGTTTTCAGCAAGCAGAGAAGCTGCTGCAGACACTTTCTTGCTCCTTTTCCACTAGTGAAGTATATTTTTGTACCAGTTGGTGTATTCCTCGTCTGCAGAGCAAGAGCAAAGGTTTTAGGACCTAAATTGCTTGATTTCCTTGGAAGAGATATGTAGAACACTGTGCTTTGCTGTTGCTGTGTTGGTTTTCTCAAGACACAAAACCCTGTTTGTTCCCTGTGTTTTCAGCAAGCAGAGAAGCTGCTGCAGACACTTTCTTGCCCCTTTTCCACAAGTAAAGTATATTTTGTACCAGTTGGTGTATTCCTCGTCTGCAGAGCAAGAGCAAAGGTTTTAGGATCTAAATTGCTTGTTTTCCATGGAAGAGCTATGTAGAACACTATGCTTTGCTGTTGCTGTGTTGGTTTTCTAAAGACACAAACCCTGTTTGTTCCCTGTGTTTTCAGCAAGCAGAGAAGCTGCTGCAGACAATTTCTTGCCCCTTTTCCACAAGTGAAGTATATTTTGTACCAGTTGGTGTATTCCTAGTCTGCAGAGCAAGAGCAAAGGTTTTAGGATCTAAATTGCTTGTTTTCCATGGAAGAGCTATGTAGAACACTATGCTTTGCTGTTGCTGTGTTGGTTTTCTCAAGACAAAAGTCCTGTTGGTTGTCTGTGTTTTCAGCAAGCAGAGAAGCTGCTGCAGACACTTTCTTGCTCCTTTTCCACTAGTGAAGTATATTTTGTACCAGTTGGTGTATTCCTCGTCTGCAGAGCAAGAGCAAAGGTTTTAGGATCTAAATTGCTTGTTTTCCATGGAAGAGCTATGTAGAACACTATGCTTTGCTGTTGCTGTGTTGGTTTTCTCAAGACACAAGTCCTGTTGGTTGTCTGTGTTTGCAGCAAGCAGAGAAGCTGCTGCAGACACTTTCTTGCTCCTTTTCCACTAGTGAAGTATATTTGTACCAGTTGGTGTATTCCTCGTCTGCAGAGCAAGAGCAAAGGTTTTAGGATCTAAATTGCTTGTTTTCCATGGAAAGAGCTATGTAGAACACTATGCTTTGCTGTTGCTGTGTTGGTTTTCTCAAGACACAAGTCCTGTTGGTTGTCTGTGTTTGCAGCAAGCAGAGAAGCTGCTGCAGACACTTTCTTGCCCCTTTTCCACAAGTGAAGTATATTTTGTACCTGTTGGTGTATTCCTCGTCTGCAGAGCAAGAGCAAAGGTGTTAGGACCTAAATTGCTTGATTTCCATGGAAGATCTCTGTAGAACACTATGCTTTTGCTGTTGCTGTGTCGGTTTTCTCAAGAAACAAACCCTGTTTGTCTCTGTACTTGCAGCGAGCAGAGAAGCTCTTGAAGACACGTACCTGCTTTCTCCACTACTGACGTATATTTTGTACCAGTTGGTGTATTCCTCGTCTGGAGAGCAGGAGCAAAGGTTTTAGGACCTAAATTGCTTGATTTCCTTGGAAGAGATATGTAGAACACTGTGCTTTGCTGTTGCTGTGTTGGTTTTCTCAAGACACAAGCCTTGTTAGTTGTATGTGTTTCCAGCGAGCAGAAAAGCTGCTGCAGACACTTTCTTGCCCCTTTTCCACAAGTGAAGTATATTTTGTACCAGTTGGTGTATTCCTCGTCTGCAGAGCAAGAGCAAAGGTTTTAGGATCTAAATTGCTTGTTTTTCCATGGAAGAGCTATGTAGAACACTATGGTTTTCGGTTGCTGTGTTTGTTTTCTCAAGACACAAGCCCTGTTTGTTCTCTGTGTTTTCAGCAAGCAGAGAAGCTGCTGCAGACACTTTCTTGCTCCTTTTCCACTAGTGAAGTATATTTTGTACCAGTTTGTGTATTCCTCGTCTGCAGAGCAAGAGCAAAGGTTTTAGGATCTAAATTGCTTGTTTTCCATGGAAGAGCTATGTAGAACACTATGCTTTGCTGTTGCTGTGTTGGTTTTCTCAAGGACACAAGTCCTGTTGGTTGTCTGTGTTTGCAGCAAGCAGAGAAGCTGCTGCAGACACTTTCTTGCCCCTTTTCCACAAGTGAAGTATATTTTGTACCAGTTGGTGTATTCCTCGTCTGCAGAGACGGATCAAAGGTTTTAGGACCTAAATTGCTTGATTTCATTGGAAGAGCTATTAAGAACACTATGCTTTGCTGTTGCTGTGTTGGTTTTCTAAAGACACAAGCCCTGTTTGTTCCCTGTGTTTTCAGCAAGCAGAGAAGCTCTTGAAGACACGTACCTGCTTTCTCCACTACTGACGTATATTTTGTACCAGTTGGTGTGTTCCTCGTCTGCAAAGCAAGAGCAAATGTGTTAGGACCTAAATTGCTTGATTTCCATGGAAGAGCTCTGTAGAACACTATGCTTTGCTGTTGCTGTGTTGGTTTTCTCAAGAAACAAACCCTGTTTGTTCTCTGTACTTGCACCGAGCAGCGAAGCTCTTGAAGACACGTACCTGCTTTCTCCACTACTGACGTATATTTTGTACCAGTTGGTGTATTCCTCGTCTGGAGAGCAGGAGCAAAGGTTTTAGGACCTAAATTGCTTGATTTCCTTGGAAGAGATATGTAGAACACTGTGCTTTGCTGTTGCTGTGTTGGTTTTCTCAAGACACAAACCCTGTTTGTTCCCTGTGTTTTCAGCAAGCAGAGAAGCTGCTGCAGACACTTTCTTGCCCCTTTTCCACAAGTGAAGTATATTTTGTACCAGTTGGTGTATTCCTCGTCTGCAGAGCAAGAGCAAAGGTTTTAGGATCTAAATTGCTTGTTTTCCATGGAAGAGCTATGTAGAACACTATGCTTTGCTGTTGCTGTGTTGGTTTTCTAAAGACACAAACCCTGTTTGTTCCCTGTGTTTTCAGCAAGCAGAGAAGCTGCTGCAGACACTTTCTTGCCCCTTTTCCACAAGTGAAGTATATTTTGTACCAGTTGGTGTATTCCTTGTCTGCAGAGCAAGAGCAAAGGTTTTAGGACCTAAATTGCTTGATTTCCTTGGAAGAGATATGTAGAACACTGTGCTTTGCTGTTGCTGTGTTGGTTTTCTCAAGACACAAACCCCTGTTTGTTCCCTGTGTTTTCAGCAAGCAGAGAAGCTGCTGCAGACACTTTCTTGCTCCTTTTCCACTAGTGAAGTATATTTTGTACCAGTTGGTGTATTCCTCGTCTGCAGAGCAAGAGCAAAGGTTTTAGGATCTAAATTGCTTGTTTTCCATGGAAGAGCTCTGTAGAACACTATGCTTTGCTGTTGCTGTGTTGGTTTTCTCAAGACACAAACCCTGTTTGTTCCCTGTGTTTTCAGCAAGCAGAGAAGCTGCTGCAGACACTTTCTTGCCCCTTTTTCACAAGTGAAGTATATTTTGTACAAGTTGGTGTGTTCCTCGTCTGCAAAGCAAGAGCAAATGTTTTAGGACTTAACTTGCTTGATTTCCATGGAAGAGATATGTAGAACACTGTGCTTTGCTGTTGCTGTGTTGGTTTTCTCAAGACACAAACCCTGTTTGTTCCCTGTGTTTTCAGCAAGCAGAGAAGCTGCTGCAGACACTTTCTTGCCCCTTTTCCACAAGTGAAGTATATTTTGTACCAGTTGGTGTATTCCTCGTCTGCAGAGCAAGAGCAAAGGTTTTAGGATCTAAATTGCTTGTTTTCCATGGAAGAGCTATGTAGAACACTATGCTTTGCTGTTGCTGTGTTGGTTTTCTAAAGACACAAGCCCTGTTTGTTCTCTGTGTTTTCAGCAAGCAGAGAAGCTGCTGCAGACACTTTCTTGCCCCTTTTCCACAAGTGAAGTATATTTTGTACCAGTTGGTGTATTCCTTGTCTGCAGAGCAAGAGCAAAGGTTTTAGGACCTAAATTGCTTGATTTCCTAGGAAGAGATATGTAGAACACTGTGCTTTGCTGTTGCTGTGTTGGTTTTCTCAAGACACAAACCCTGTTTGTTCCCTGTGGTTTTCAGCAAGCAGAGAAGCTGCTGCAGACACTTTCTTGCCCCTTTTCCACAAGTGAAGTATATTTTGTACCAGTTGGTGTATTCCTCGTCTGCAGAGCAAGAGCAAAGGTTTTAGGATCTAAATTGCTTGTTTTCCATGGAAGAGCTATGTAGAACACTATGCTTTGCTGTTGCTGTGTTGGTTTTCTCAAGACACAAGCCCTGTTTGTTCTCTGTGTTTTCAGCAAGCAGAGAAGCTGCTGCAGACACTTTCTTGCTCCTTTTCCACTAGTGAAGTATATTTTGTACCAGTTTGTGTATTCCTCGTCTGCAGAGCAAGAGCAAAGGTTTTTAGGATCTAAATTGCTTGTTTTCCATGGAAGAGCTCTGTAGAACACTATGCTTTGCTGTTGCTGTGTTGGTTTTCTAAAGACACAAACCCTGTTTGTTCCCTGTGTTTTCAGCAAGCAGAGAAGCTGCTGCAGACACTTTCTTGCCCCTTTTCCACAAGTGAAGTATATTTTGTACCAGTTGGTGTATTCCTTGTCTGCAGAGCAAGAGCAAAGGTTTTAGGATCTAAATTGCTTGATTTCCTTGGAAGAGATATGTAGAACACTGTGCTTTGCTGTTGCTGTGTTGGTTTTCTCAAGACACAAACCCTGTTTGTTCCCTGTGTTTTCAGCAAGCAGAGAAGCTGCTGCAGACACTTTCTTGCCCCTTTTCCACAAGTGAAGTATATTTTGTACCAGTTGGTGTATTCCTCGTCTGCAGAGCAAGAGCAAAGGTTTTAGGATCTAAATTGCTTGTTTTCCATGGAAGAGCTATGTAGAACACTATGCTTTGCTGTTGCTGTGTTGGTTTTCTCAAGACACAAGCCCTGTTTGTTCTCTGTGTTTTCAGCAAGCAGAGAAGCTGCTGCAGACACTTTCTTGCTCCTTTTCCACTAGTGAAGTATATTTTGTACCAGTTTGTGTATCCTCGTCTGCAGAGCAAGAGCAAAGGTTTTAGGATCTAAATTGCTTGTTTTCCATGGAAGAGCTCTGTAGAACACTATGCTTTGCTGTTGCTGTGTTGGTTTTCTCAAGACACAAGTCCTGTTGGTTGTCTGTGTTTGCAGCAAGCAGAGAAGCTGCTGCAGACACTTTCTTGCCCCTTTTCCACAAGTGAAGTATATTTTGTACCAGTTGGTGTATTCCTTGTCTGCAGAGCAAGAGCAAAGGTTTTTAGGACCTAAATTGCTTGTTTTCCATGGAAGAGCTATGTAGAACACTATGGTTTTCGGTTGCTGTGTTGGTTTTCTCAAGACACAAACCCTGTTTGTTCCCTGTGTTTTCAGCAAGCAGAGAAGCTGCTGCAGACACTTTCTTGCCCCTTTTCCACAAGTGAAGTATATTTTGTACCAGTTTGTGTATTCCTCGTCTGCAGAGCAAGAGCAAAGGTTTTAGGATCTAAATTGCTTGTTTTCCATGGAAGAGCTCTGTAGAACACTATGCTTTGCTGTTGCTGTGTTGGTTTTCTAAAGACACAAACCCTGTTTGTTCCCTGTGTTTTCAGCAAGCAGAGAAGCTGCTGCAGACACTTTCTTGCCCCTTTTTCACAAGTGAAGTATATTTTGTACCAGTTGGTGTGTTCCTCCTCTGCAGAGATGGATCAAAGGTTTTAGGACCTAAATTGCTTGATTTCATTGGAAGAGCTATTAAGAACACTATGCTTTGCTGTTGCTGTGTTGGTTTTCTAAACACACAAGCCCTGTTTGTTCCCTGTGTTTTCAGCAAGCAGAGAAGCTCTTGAAGACACGTACCTGCTTTCTCCACTACTGACGTATATTTTGTACCAGTTGGTGTGTTCCTCGTCTGCAAAGCAAGAGCAAAGGTTTAGGACTAAAATTGCTTGATTTCCATGGAAGTGCTCTGTAGAACACTATGCTTTGCTGTTACTGTGTTGGTTTTCTCAAGACACAAGTCTTGTTGGTTGTATGTGTTTCCAGCGAGCAGAAAAGCTGCTGCAGACACTTTCTGCCCCTTTTCCACAAGTGAAGTATATTTTGTACCAGTTGGTGTATTCCTCTTCTGCAGAGCAAGAGCAAAGGTTTTAGGATCTAAATTGCTTGTTTTCCATGGAAGAGCTCTGTAGAACACTATGCTTTGCTGTTGCTGTGTTGGTTTTCTCAAGACACAAGTCCTGTTTGTTCCCTGTGTTTTCAGCAAGCAGAGAAGCTGCTGCAGACACTTTCTTGCCCCTTTTTACAAGTGAAGTATATTTTTGTACCAGTTGGTGTGTTCCTCGTCTGCAAAGCAAGAGCAAATGTGTTAGGACCTAAATTGCTTGATTTCCATGGAAGAGCTCTGTAGAACACTATGCTTTGCTGTTGCTGTGTCGGTTTTCTCAAGAAACAAACCCTGTTTGTTCTCTGTACTTGCAGCGAGCAGAGAAGCTCTTGAAGACACGTACCTGCTTTCTCCACTACTGACGTATATTTTGTACCAGTTGGTGTATTCCTCGTCTGGAGAGCAGGAGCAAAGGTTTTTAGGACCTAAATTGCTTGATTTCCTTGGAAGAGATATGTAGAACACTGTGCTTTGCTTTTGCTGTGTTGGGTTTTCTCAAGACACAAACCCTGTTTGTTCCCTGTGTTTTCACCAAGCAGAGAAGCTGCTGCAGACACTTTCTTGCCCCTTTTCCACAAGTGAAGTATATTTTGTACCAGTTGGTGTATTCCTTGTCTGCAGAGCAAGAGCAAAGGTTTTAGGATCTAAATTGCTTGATTTCCATGGAAGAGCTCTGTAAGAACACTATGCTTTGCTGTTGCTGCGTTGGTTTTCTAAAGACACAAACCCTGTTTGTTCTCTGTGTTTTCAGCAAGCAGAGAAGCTGCTGCAGACACTTTCTTGCTCCTTTTCCACTAGTGAAGTATATTTTTGTACCAGTTGGTGTATTCCTCGTCTGGAGAGCAGGAGCAAAGGTTTTAGGACCTAAATTGCTTGATTTCCTTGGAAGAGATATGTAGAACACTGTGCTTTGCTGTTGCTGTGTTGGTTTTTCTCAAGACACAAACCCTGTTTGTTCCCTGTGTTTTCAGCAAGCAGAGAAGCTGCTGCAGACACTTTCTTGCCCCTTTTCCACAAGTGAAGTATATTTTGTACCAGTTGGTGTATTCCTCGTCTGCAGAGCAAGAGCAAAGGTTTTAGGATCTAAATTGCTTGTTTTCCATGGAAGAGCTCTGTAGAACACTATGCTTTGCTGTTGCTGTGTTGGTTTTCTAAAGACACAAACCCTGTTTGTTCCCTGTGTTTTCAGCAAGCAGAGAAGCTGCTGCAGACACTTTCTTGCCCCTTTTCCACAAGTGAAGTATATTTTGTACCAGTTGGTGTATTCCTTGTCTGCAGAGCAAGAGCAAAGGTTTTAGGATCTAAATTGCTTGATTTCCTTGGAAGAGATATGTAGAACACTGTGCATTGCTGTTGCTGTGTTGGTTTTTCTCAAGACACAAACCCTGTTTGTTCCCTGTGTTTTCAGCAAGCAGAGAAGCTGCTGCAGACGCTTTCTTGCCCCTTTTCCACAAGTGAAGTATATTTTGTACCAGTTGGTGTATTCCTTGTCTGCAGAGCAAGAGCAAAGGTTTTAGGACCTAAATTGCTTGATTTCCTTGGAAGAGATATGTAGAACACTGTGCTTTGCTGTTGCTGTGTTGGTTTTCTCAAGACACAAACCCTGTTTGTTCCCTGTGTTTTCAGCAAGCAGAGAAGCTGCTGCAGACCTTTCTTGCCCCTTTTCCACAAGTGAAGTATATTTTGTACAGTTGGTGTATTCCTCGTCTGGAGAGCAGGAGCAAAGGTTTTAGGACCTAAATTGCTTGATTTCCTTGGAAGAGATATGTAGAACACTGTGCTTTGCTGTTACTGTGTTGGTTTTCTCAAGACACAAACCCTGTTTGTTCTCTGTGTTTTCAGCAAGCAGAGAAGCTGCTGCAGACACTTTCTTGCTCCTTTTCCACTAGTGAAGTATATTTTGTACCAGTTTGTGTATTCCTCGTCTGCAGAGCAAGAGCAAAGGTTTTAGGATCTAAATTGCTTGTTTTCCATGGAAGAGCTATGTAGAACACTATGCTTTGCTGTTGCTGTGTTGGTTTTCTCAAGACACAAACCCTGTTTGTTCCCTGTGTTTTCAGCAAGCAGAGAAGCTGCTGCAGACACTTTCTTGCCCCTTTTCCACAAGTGAAGTATATTTTGTACCAGTTGGTGTGTTCCTCGTCTGCAAAGGAAGAGCAAAGGTTTTAGGACTTAAATTGCTTGATTTCCTTGGAAGAGATATGTAGAACACTGTGCATTGCTGTTGCTGTGTTGGTTTTCTCAAGACACAAACCCTGTTTGTTCCCTGTGTTTTCAGCAAGCAGAGAAGCTGCTGCAGACACTTTCTTGCCCCTTTTTCCACAAGTGAAGTATATTTTGTACCAGTTGGTGTATTCCTCGTCTGCAGAGCAAGAGCAAAGGTTTTAGGATCTAAATTGCTTGTTTTCCATGGAAGAGCTATGTAGAACACTATGCTTTGCTGTTGCTGTGTTGGTTTTCTAAAGACACAAACCCTGTTTGTTCCCTGTGTTTTCAGCAAGCAGAGAAGCTGCTGCAGACACTTTCTTGCCCCTTTTCCACAAGTGAAGTATATTTTGTACCAGTTGGTGTATTCCTTGTCTGCAGAGCAAGAGCAAAGGTTTTAGGACCTAAATTGCTTGATTTCCTTGGAAGAGATATGTAGAACACTGTGCTTTGCTGTTGCTGTGTTGGTTTTCTCAAGACACAAGTCCTGTTGGTTGTCTGTGTTTTCAGCAAGCAGAGAAGCTGCTGCAGACACTTTCTTGCCCCTTTTCCACAAGTGAAGTATATTTTGTACCAGTTGGTGTATTCCTTGTCTGCAGAGCAAGAGCAAAGGTTTTAGGACCTAAATTGCTTGATTTCCTTGGAAGAGATATGTAGAACACTGTGCTTTGCTGTTGCTGTGTTGGTTTTCTCAAGACACAAACCCTGTTTGTTCCCTGTGTTTTCAGCAAGCAGAGGAAGCTGCTGCAGACACTTTCTTGCCCCTTTTCCACAAGTGAAGTATATTTTGTACCAGTTGGTGTATTCCTCGTCTGCAGAGCAAGAGCAAAGGTTTTAGGATCTAAATTGCTTGTTTTCCATGGAAGAGCTATGTAGAACACTATGCTTTGCTGTTGCTGTGTTGGTTTTCTCAAGACACAAACCCTGTTTGTTCCCTGTGTTTTCAGCAAGCAGAGAAGCTGCTGCAGACACTTTCTTGCCCCTTTTTACAAGTGAAGTATATTTTGTACCAGTTGGTGTGTTCCTCGTCTGCAAAGCAAGAGCAAATGTGTTAGGACCTAAATTGCTTGATTTCCATGGAAGAGCTCTGTAGAACACTATGCTTTTGCTGTTGCTGTGTTGGTTTTCTCAAGAAACAAACCCTGTTTGTTCTCTGTACTTGCAGCGAGCAGAGAAGCTCTTGAAGACACGTACCTGCTTTCTCCACTACTGACGTATATTTTGTACCAGTTGGTGTATTCCTCGTCTGGAGAGCAGGAGAAAAGGTTTTAGGACCTAAATTGCTTGATTTCCTTGGAAGAGATATGTAGAACACTGTGCTTTGCTGTTGCTGTGTTGGTTTTCTCAAGACACAAACCCTGTTTGTTCCCTGTGTTTTTCAGCAAGCAGAGAAGCTGCTTGCAGACACTTTCTTGCCCCTTTTCCACAAGTGAAGTATATTTTGTACCAGTTGGTGTATTCCTCGTCTGCAGAGCAAGAGCAAAGGTTTTAGGATCTAAATTGCTTGTTTTCCATGGAAGAGCTATGTAGAACACTATGCTTTGCTGTTGCTGTGTTGGTTTTCTAAAGACACAAAACCCTGTTTGTTCCCTGTGTTTTCAGCAAGCAGAGAAGCTGCTGCAGACACTTTCTTGCCCCTTTTCCACAAGTGAAGTATATTTTGTACAGTTGGTGTATTCCTTGTCTGCAGAGCAAGAGCAAAGGTTTTAGGACCTAAATTGCTTGATTTCCTTGGAAGAGATATGTAGAACACTGTGCTTTGCTGTTGCTGTGTTGGTTTTCTCAAGACACAAACCCTGTTTATTCCCTGTGTTTTCAGCAAGCAGAGAAGCTGCTGCAGACACTTTCTTGCCCCTTTTCCACAAGTGAAGTATATTTTGTACCAGTTGGTGTATTCCTCGTCTGCAGAGCAAGAGCAAAGGTTTTAGGATCTAAATTGCTTGTTTTCCATGGAAGAGCTATGTAGAACACTATGCTTTGCTGTTGCTGTGTTGGTTTTCTAAAGACACAAACCCCTGTTTGTTCCCTGTGTTTTCAGCAAGCAGAGAAGCTCTTGAAGACACGTACCTGCTTTCTCCACTACTGACGTATATTTTGTACACAGTTGGTGTATTCCTCGTCTGGAGAGCAGGAGCAAAGGTTTTAGGACCTAAATTGCTTGATTTCCTTGGAAGAGATATGTAGAACACTGTGCTTTGCTGTTACTGTGTTGGTTTTCTCAAGACACAAGCCCTGTTTGTTCTCTGTGTTTTCAGCAAGCAGAGGAAGCTGCTGCAGACACTTTCTTGCTCCTTTTCCACTAGTGAAGTATATTTTTGTACCAGTTTGTGTATTCCTCGTCTGCAGAGCAAGAGCAAAGGTTTTAGGATCTAAATTGCTTGTTTCCATGGAAGAGCTATGTAGAACACTATGCTTTGCTGTTGCTGTGTTGGTTTTCTCAAGACACAAACCTGTTTGTTCCCTGTGTTTTCAGCAAGCAGAGAAGCTGCTGCAGAC